>NW_017728943.1:10711016-10724637 GCF_001723895.1 Crocodylus porosus | reverse complement strand
TGTGCCTGGGGCCTTTGCCCTGGGTGCATGGGAGCCAGCACATAAAAAAAAAAAAAAAAGCGGGGGTTGAGTGAAAGGGAAATGAAAGTAGTCCATGCCCCCCCCACTCCCCGAGGCACACAAGCAGTTCATTCCAGGACTGAACTGTACTGTTCTCAATTAAAGGCTGCCAGCTGCCATGGGTCTGTTGTGTGTCTGACCGTGGGGTAACCTCTTGTGCAATCACGAATGGGGTGACAGGGAGCTGGCATGCAGCACAAGAAACCCCCACCCACAAAGCAGCAACTGCGGGCTACATTCAAACTTTATTGGTATGAGCAGCACTGCCTGTGGGTTGCATGTGCAGGGGAGTTAGTGCATTTAGCAATGGAGGTGGGGTCACCACCCACTTGAATGCTTGGGGGTGGGGGAAGGAAATTTGACCACACCATGAACACTTTGTTTTCCTTTTGTTACCAGCTACCAAGGCCGATGCTGAACCTTGGATGTCAGCTTGCACTGGAGTGGAGTGCTCACAAGATTATTGCTGCAGGCAATGACACACCAGAGAGAGCATGATGGAAGCTTTGGTGGAGGTGCCACAAATCCAAGTGGCAGCCATGGATGGCTGGGGGACAAAGTCCAGGAGGCGTTTAGGTCTGATGAGGACCAGGAGAATTGAAGTGTGGACAACACAATCAGATTCCAGAAGCAACTCCTAGACTGCACAGGGCAGTTTCTTGACCTGGCCACTCTGTGCCATGTCAATGTGAAGATGACACAAGACTTGATTAAGGATCTCCTGCAGTGTGTAAACAAGCACAGCTTCCATAAGCAAGTACTACCTCAGAAAGGGCACAGTAGGTTCGCTTGGCTTGCTTCTGTCCAGGAAGTAGCCAGACCATTACATGTGAGCCTGTTTGCCAAAATGCTGAGGGGTGCACGAGTGCCAGGAGGGCCAAGTGGGCACCACTGCAGTTCAGGGAGCAAAGGGCAGGTCAGCCAGGGAGGCATAGAAGGGAAAGAAGCCCAAGTAACCCCCTGCACAATACTCTGCTTACATTACTTGTGTGTGTGCGCCTTACTAATCTCTCAGGTGCAAATAAAGTGGCATTTCCCTCTGTCTGTCTGCCTGCCTCCTTTATTGGGAAGGAGTGGAAATGCCTGCTTCTGGGTGTGATGTGGGGATGGGAAGAAAAGAAACCCCAAGCATTCCCTGGCTAGCCTCAGACCCAGTGCATTGGTGGGTGGTGTTGAAACGGTGGAAGGGGGAAGACCAGGAGTAAACTGTTAACAAGACCCTCTAAACTTCCCTTGCTCCTGAGAGAACAAAGTGATGGAGTTCAACCTGAGAATCTGCTAAATGCCTTCTTTGAAATGTAAAACCTTCCTTGTGCAATCCCAGTCAGCACAAAAAAGAAAAAAACCCCTGTGGCTACCATGCTGCATTCAGTCAGGAGGAGGGGAAAAGTAGGGGGTGAAGGTGCTGTTCTCACCTTGGCCAGGGCAAGGCTGGGGCAGGCAGGCGGGTAGGGAGGAGGATGTAAGTCTGACTGAGAGCTGAGACTCTGCAACTGTGACTGGCAGCAGCACAGGGGTGCATGGTGGCTACAGGGACTACTTCCAATCTCTGCATAGTGCCTTGACACATGGGTGACTTGTAGGTAGCCCTTGGGACCCTGTGCGTGACCCACCTTGGCATATCCATCAGTACACATATCTTTTTTTACCTGCACCCACTTTTGGTGCTCTTCTGCAAAAAAAAAATTCCAGGCTGGTGCCAGCATGTCTGCACTGAATGGTACATTTTGCACTGAAAGGGAGGTGGGGGACAATTATGCAGATTTCAGGTGCTGTGTTGCCATGAATCTGACTGTGAAGTGACCTTCTTTGGGCAATCCCAGCCAGCACAAGGGAAAAAAATGAGGCTATGGCACTGGGTGTATTCAGTCAGGGGCAGGGGCACATCATGGGGTGGAGGTGCAGTTGTCACCCTGGACAAGACAAGGTTAGGGGCCGGCAGTGGCTGCGCAGTGCGGGGGGTTGTTGTGAGGATGTGGGTCTGATTGTGAGCTGAGACTATGCAATCATGTCTGGCCACTCTCCCTGGCTTGCCCTTCAGTACCTAGCCCATTTCTTACTTATACAGGGTTTTAGTGCTCTTTTGCAAAACAATTGCCAGGCCGGTGCCAACATGTCTGTGCCAACATTTTTTCCCCACCAAAATGAGGGTGGTGTGGGGTGTGAACTATTCCTGACCCACTGCAGAAAAGCCCTATAAATTATGGGAGCAGTGGCTGGGGTATGGATACACCATATTGATCCAAGATGTCTGAGAGAAGGTAGCAGACCACAGACAGAAAACAGCTAGCCAGGGCGTGTAAGACTAGGGAATGTGATCCTCTGAATGTCTTGGATGATTCCAAGGAGAATTGCCCATCAGGGGCACAACAAGACAGTGCTTGAGTGCAGGCTGAAGTCCAACATGAGAGCTGCTTTCTGACATGGAGTTGCAAGAGGGCATCGTGATGTCCTCCACAACCGGTACATTTAGCCATTGATAAGTGACATTGTGACATGTGAAATGACACCTGAGATTAGGCTAGGTCCCAGGGTGGGGGAGGGGGGTGATGGGTGACACTGTACATAGAGAGAGTGGGGCGTTGTTTACTTCAACTGACAACTAACTAGACAGGTGGGGGAATTTGATTGTTCTGCAGGATGGTGAAGGGCAATGCAAGGCATGGAGGCTCTGCTTGCTGGTGAATACTATTCAGGGCAGGCCCTTTTTGGTGGTTTTTCCATTAATCTTCCCACACACTGGTCTAATGCCCCCCCCACATACACACATTCCTTCCTTCCTGTTTTCAGCTCCGATTGAAACACTGCCGCCACCGCTACCACCACCAAAGAAGAAAGGCAGACCAAGTACAAAGCCTGAGAATGACTCTAGGACATGTCATCACTGTCTGCACAGTGTGGTTGAGGCACATCAGTGGTAACTTGCAATGGTGCTACAATTGCCTTCCATAAAAACCATGCATGCAGGATGCATGGTAACAGCTGATAAATATCCCAGTTAGCTCCTGATCTGTTACTTGGTTGGTTGCATAGTTGTGGGGGGGAGGGCACGGGTTTGATGGTTTAAGCTCTGTGTGTGTGTCTGCCTGTTGCCTCTGCTTTCTGCCCCACTGGTTATGGGGTGCCCTCCCAGCTTGCAAGTAAAGACTGATGTATGTCAAACTGGTTAGCTCTGGTTAGCTCCCGCATGTGACACTGTCAGTTGGTTGCATGGGGGGTGGAGGGGTGCAGTGGGCATCTACCTGCCTGATGCCTTTCCTTTCTGCTCCACTGGCTATGGGGTTCCCTCCCTGCTTGCAAGTTAAGGCTGATACATTTTGTGGTTAGTTTCTGCTTTTCCCCCACATGTGATGGTATCAGTTGGTTGCATGGGGGTGTGGGACTGTGGTACTGGTATTGGTCTGTCTACAAGCCTGCCTGCCTGCCTGCTGCCTCTGCTCTCTGCCCCACTAGCCATAGGTGGGGCCATCTCTGCCTGCAAGTAAGGGTGATAAATAAAGTACCATAAAATGATAAATAACTAAAACAATGATAAATAAAAACAAACAAATGCTAAATAAGTAAAGCAATAAATACATTGGTTGAATCCTTGTTTTCCCCCACTTTAATAGTGTCCATTGTTTGCATGGTGGGGTCTCAGTTGGTGGGTGTCTGTCTGCCTGCCACCTCTGCTCTCTGCTCCATGGGCCAGGGGGTGCCCTTCCTGCTTTTCTTAGCTTGTTCACTGCTCTCTGCCCCATGGCCACAGAAGTGAGAGAGGCTCCTGATTGCCTTTGAAAAGCAATCAGGAGTGGTTGGCTCACTCCTGAATGTGTCTGTAGAAAAGTAAAACCTAATGTGTATATGGGGGGGGAGTGGGGTTGGGAGGGTTACCTTTAAAGTTATTTAAAAAACACTGCAAGGTCTGTAACATAAAAATAAAACAATCTACTGTTCTGGGCTTCCACACAGGCTGGATTCTGTGGTGACTTTCAGCTTATCTTGTCCTGTAGCTGTTAACCCAAAGGTTTTTGAGTTTTTCTTGTGCAGCTTTCATTTAAAACTCACATCTTCTTGTTGCCATTCACTGAGTAACATTTGCTACTTTACAAGAGTGGCGAGTTATTAATTTTCCCAACTAGCTGCCTTTCCGATTGAACAAAATAGTCTTTTATAACTTGGCATTGCAAGAATGGTGGGGTATGTCTGCCTGCCTCTCTGCCTGCCTCTGCTGCCACCTCCCTTTTTTCTCTTGCCCAATGACCCTGGGGTCCCCTCTTTGTTCAGTTTTCTCCAAATGTAGCTGTGTTACCTGGTTCCATGGGTTTAATAAGCTGAAGAGTGCTTACTGCTTCTTGGCAGAAAAGGTTCTTTGGGTGAAATTGTTTACCTTGAAAGTTCTTTACCGGTTGATATTTATGTAAGTTAAGGTGAATAAATCATTAAATGTTACTTATGTAAAAGAAAATTATTTGCTCCCTTTTCTTTCGTGTCTGTGATCCTCACTTGCAATTTTTTTGAAACAGCAAGGGAAGGTCATTTAACCAGTACTGGAAAACCCAGGGAATCCCCAAGTGGCAACAGCATGGCACATGGAAGAGGGGAGACAGGGGCAGATTAAGATTCTTTGAGGCCCTGGGACCCACTCCTATGGCCCAGGGCCTCCCACCCTGTGCCCTGCCCCACAGCTGTCGGTTCCATCCCTGGCCAGCTGGTCTGTGCATTAATCCACCTATGGGGGTGGTGAAGCCCTGACAGTGGGTTGGGAGTGATGGGCTCTGCCAGGGCCAGGGGTGCCATCATGAGTTAGGGTCAGGAGGATGGGTTGAGACTGACCAGTGCAGCAGCACAAAGGAACCTGCCAGCTACGGGCACCAGCTGCTATCCTGCGTGCTGCCATGAGTTTAAAGTGGGGGCTGGGTAACCTTGTGCACTCAGCCAGTGCCATGGCTGGCAAGGAAGTTTGGTGCCCAGGGCAAAGCCTGCAGTGGCAGCCTGCCTTGACCCTGCACACAGATCTGAGGTGCACAGGACCCCCCATGCTTGCCTGGGAGTGCATGTAGTGGTGGGAGCCACCCTCCCCCTTTGTCTATGCCCTTCAAAATGAGCAACTCACAGCTCTGTTCTGTGCCCTGCCCCAGCTGGACAGTGCCTGTTGAGGTGGAGGGGTCACCCCATGGGAGGGGGGGTCACCCCACTTGCTTCCCCTTGCCATGGCACTGGCACTTATGAATGGTGCAACAGCCAGAACCAGTGCCATGGCAAGAAAGTTTGGTGCCCACAGCGGCAGCCCACCCTCACCCTGTGCACAGATCTTGAGGGCACAGCCCCGCCCCCTGAGACTTGGCTGGGAGTGTACACTGTGGCAGGAGCTGCCTTCCTTCCGTGCCCAGGCCCCCCTCCCACAAACTATCCACTTGTGGCTCCGTCCCACAGCCCACCCCAGCTGGCTGGGCAGTGCCTATTGGTGCCCCTTGACTTCTGCAGGTGGGGAGTCAACCCGCTCACCCCTCCACCCCCTTGCTATGGCATTGGCACTCAAGAATGGTGCAGCAGCCAGCACATTAAAAAAAAAAGGGGGTCAGCTATGGGCTATATGCACTGACAAAGTGTGCACCATTTAGCTGTGTCTGAGTGAAAGGGAAATTAAAGCAATCCATGCCCCCCCACCCCAGAGGCATGCAAGTTGTTCATTCCTGGACTGAACTGTTAAGGTCTGCCAGATGCCATGGGTCTGCCTGACTGTGGGGTTATCTCATGTGCAGTCGCAAATGGTGTGGGAGGAAGCTGGCACATGGCACGAGGAAAAAAAAAAGCAGCAGCTATGGGCTATGTTCGGGCAGGGGCAGGGGCAGGGGCAGGGGTAGGGAATGGGGTGATGGCACTATTGTCACCCTGGCCAGGGAAACACATTACACCCATTTATCGAAATGGGGCAGCTGAAATCAACATCTGGTGGACAAAAGGCTGAACTACAAAAAAGTGGCTCATTACACATCTTTGAGTGCCTTTGTGTTTGCATGTAATGAATCCATGGATGTGGTGCTTGAATTCATGGTGAGCCAAACTAAACTACCTCTGAGGAATTTTACTTTAATACACCAGAAAGACTTTTAAAGCATCTGAAAAACCCACTCATGCAAAAAGGCACACCATTCCAGTGCAAGAAACGGCAAAAAATGTTGCGTGCACATATGCCCCTAGGTTCTTTCTAGGACATAATGGCTGCTTGCAGGCATTAACAAACAAACAGAAGTGCTTTACTTTAAACTCAGCATGCTCCAATGCCAAACCCAGCTCATGCCCAGAAGAGGCAGTGCATTAATTGGACCCAGCTCACCCAATGGCTGTATAGATCAGGAGCTTTAGTGAGGCTTTTTTGGTGCTTTTATCTAATAGCTGATTAACTTACCTTTAGATAAAAGTGCCAAAAAGCACCGCTGGAGCATCTAATCTATAGAGATGGTGTGGAGCTAGATCAAAGTAATGCCCTGCTGCTTCTAGTAAAGCGTTTTTTGGGGTTTTTTTTAAATAACATCTGTAAACAGCCAACATGCTTCATATTAAACACTAAATAGCTAAATTGAAGAGAAGGATCCAGAACCCAGGTGTCTCACTCTTAAATGAGTGCCCTGGGCTGCCCTCTGCAAGCCTGTACCCCCATACAGGAGGTGAAGCTCTGATTGCTAAGCAACCCCCTCAACCTAGCGTGGCTTGACCTGTCCCAGCCTGGCCCTGCACACTGCCACCATGTGTGGCTGGAGACTCTGGTGGGAGCGCTGTTGGGCTGGGTGGGGCTGGCCACACATGCTGCCACCATGTGCAGCCAGGGACTTGGGCAGTAGCTGCCTGTTATGGGGCTGGGTGGGGCTGGTTTGGCTTGCTGCCACCACATGCAGATCCAGAGACTGGCATGCTCCGGGGACTCCAAGGACACCTCCCTCCACACATACACACACCCACACTCTCCTATACACGCCACTCTCCAGCATATCCCTAAACACATCCACATCCTCCCATGCACATCCCCACCCTCCCACCATAACCCCACACCTTCCCACAGCCCCCCACACACTCCCACACCCCTCTACCTCACCATGCTTCTGCACATACTTACACCCTTCCACACACACTCCCATTCCCCACAACCCCCCACATGCACACCGTCCTGCAGCCCCCACCCCAACCACATACCTCACACCACACTCCTTCACACACACACCACACTGCCCCATGCCCCCACTCACCATACCCACACCGCCCCCCACCACACACACTTCCCAACCACACACACTCCACATACACCCTCTTACCCCCCTCACACAATTGAGCTATTATGGAATTGCTTCTAGATACACTACACAAACACACATAAATCAGGACAAAATATTTTTTTTAAATAAGATTAGAATAAGTTATAGTAGATGTTTGATTTTTTTTTAGTATATGATTTAGGGTTTTTTTCAGTTTCAGGATGGCAGCATCCTCCCTCCAAAATGAAGTACTTCCAGGGCAAGGGCAGGGGTTGGGGTGGGATGTCCGGTCCCAAGATGGCGACTGGGGGGGTGAGGGGTGCCCGTCACCTTGCGGCCCTTGACAGTTCACCAAAACAGGTTAAGTAGATCTCCAGCTGAAATAATTGCCCACCTCTGTTCTTAGGTGTCCCTCTTTCCAGCTGAGTTTCCTGCTTTTATTAGCAGACATTATATAAAAAGTTGGCACTACCATTTCCCTTTCCTTGTCTTCCATCAGCAATTATGTTTTAAAAAGGAAACAGCTGGGAATGCATTTTGTTAGGAGAACAATCCTGTTGACCTGTGTTATCCCTACTCTAAACATACCTACCATATTGAACCCCTCAGGAGTTTAGGTGCTGCTTGGCCTAGATTTTGGAACCAAATGTCACTTAGGTGGGATCTAGGTACCTAACTTCTTAGACCTTGTCAATTCTGGGCACGTGAAGAAACATAACTGCAAGTCCAGGGAAACCTTCAGGTCTAAGGAAGAAGTGCCTAGTGAGTTCAGTCAGCTCCATGGTTAGATAGCCACTCAGTAGGGTTTTTTTTAAAATAAGTTTTGAATACAGACACCTAAAGTCAGCCTAAGTCTTGTTTTGGGCGCCTATATATTTTTATGAGCCTGGCTTTATGTGATTCAATTTATGTATCTGGGCCATAGTGATTTCAACTATAATAGCTGTATAAGCACCCAAAGCTAGACACCATTGATCATTATTACTTCCAAAGGCAAGAATTCTTGTGGGTGATATCTTTTATTGAACCAACTGTACAGTTGGTATACATAGCAAAGGGTACTCTGATACCTAAAAGTTTGCCTATGTCTATCCCAACCATACAGTTAGTTCAATAACAGATATCACCCACAAGAATTCTTGCTTCTCACATCTCCTGTGCTATCACAGCAAGAACATCACCACTTCCAAAGGAATATTTATCTTATGCAAACCCAACAATCTTTCCCTAAAAGTAGTCAAAGCAACAAAATAAAAGATAAGCAAAATAAATAAATAAACAATAATGAACCAAGAATAAGAAAAATGAAAATGGTCAGACAACAAGTATATGAATTAATGAAGTTAATTCTACTGTCCCTCATCTATAATATTTAGTTTATTTCAGAAGATTTTTTGCATTTTTGGCTCACCTTGAGAGAACCTTCTCTGATAAAATAATTTTTTTCTTTCTCAGGTAGAAGTTCTGGAGTTATCTCTCCTTTACTTTCAGATCTTGAAGCACTGCCTTTGAGAAATGAGAAAGAAATAAGCAAAATTATCAATATATTGGTAATATTAAAAAAAGCAAAACAGAATTCCTGGCTCAGTGGGAGGGCCAGGGTGGATTCCATGTTTCAACTCCTTTGTCCCTCTGTTTAGAAGGGGGACAGGGCAGAGAAACTTGTTTCTCACAACCATCATTATTTAATATTTATATCAGGGTTCTGGTATGCTAGTCAGTACACATAGGGCATGTCTACATGAGATGCTATGGCAATGTAGTGTTGGCAGGCACCAACCATGATGCTGCCACTACTGCTCATTGTTACTGTGCAGTAGGGTCAAAAATGACCCATGTGCTGCTGGACTGCACAGTACTGGCAGGTACTGCAGAGTCATTTAGTATTTGCAAGAGTAGATGCGCCTGTGGCGGGCCAGTAGGAGGTGCTCCTGCACTGAGCCACCCACCTCACTGTGCGTGACCACATTCTAGGCTCCGAGTGCCTCCCTGGAGGGGGATGGGCCCATATGGCCGACCCGCTTCCTGGAGCACACCCATTGGTCTGGTGGTAATGCTGCCACCAACCAGAGTCTGGGCTGATCCTTAACCTGTGCCCTCTGGGAAACACAGGCCTATTAGCCCTTGAGGGTACTTGACCCACTGCAAGAATTTGGGGTACTTCCCACAGTCTGAAGCATGAACAGTGGTATCCCTTAGTCACCCAAACCAAGGGGACCTCAAGCCATAATTTAGACCCTCTCCCAGTAAATCTCCTATGCTAGGTACAAAGGAGAACTTTATTGGTTACAAGGAGTAGGTTTGGAATAGGGTACAGGATAGAGCATATCAGAGAAATCCCTTAGAGCAGGGGTAGGCAATTACTTTGGGCAGAGGGCTGCTTACTGAGTTTCGGCAAGCCACCAAGGGTCCCATAACAGCCAGCCCAGGGCAGATTAATATAAATTTTCTAAATTTTTTAGGGGCCCCACAGGCCGGATAGAATGTCCTGGCAGGCTGCATCCGGCCCCTGGGCTGCATTTTGCCCACCCCTGCCTTAGAGCAAAGTGGCATGGTAGCCTTTGATCATGCATCTGAGTCACTGTAAGCTATATATCTAGTTAGATCTCAGGTAGCTTACTCATGAGTATCATCCAGAGGCAGGTGGAGGTTCCCTCTGGAGGCGGGCAGATCACTGATCATGAGTTTCAAGAGACAGAGTAAGTTTCAGATGGTCCAGCTTCTCTCTGAGTTTTCATCATGGCTACTGCCTCCTCCTGGGCAGTCCTTAACTGATAGAGACCTTATGACCTTATTTACCTGATCCAATGAAGGCCAGCAACTGTTGGCTGCCAGCCAACTATTTTGAACTGCATCACTGGTTGCTGGGTAGACTGGAAGGTCTTTAGTCCCCTTCCAGTCAGGTTGGCATTGCTTAGAACAATAGGGAGCTTTAGCCCCCCACCCAGGTATGTGATGCCAATCACATAGTCAGAGGGAGCACATTTCCGCCCTCCCTCAGGAATGTATCCAGCTCAGGTTACAACTCAGGTTACAACCTGGAGTCCATGGGACGTATGCCCTCTGCAGTGACGAGGGTAACTAAATTGTCACATAGCAAAGTTTGGGGAGGAACAGAGATGGTATTCTGCCACAGCACCCACACATATAAAGACCTGCTTCCTGCTGATAAGCACTTACAGTTGCAGATACTGTTCTTACAATTAACTTTGTTGTTATGATGAGATGAAAAGTGCTGTATAAACACCAGGTTTTACATCTTATTATTATTGCTATTTTACGATTAAGGCCCAGTGTTTTAGCTGGCTAACCTAACCCTAGAACAACTGTAATGGCAGATTCAGAGATACTGCAATGATGGGGCCAAAGGGCAAGACAGATGCTGCCAGATGAGCAATAATGTTGTGCTAACACCATCAAAATCTGTTGTAAGAGAAATACTTTTACTGTCCTCAACTTGGTTTTATGGCTTCACAGCTTTATCTAATGGAAAATAAATAGTTTGGATATTAGTAAACAGAAGAAAGAATGAAAAATGTGAAAGGAAAAAAATGATTGTTAGTTTTAAAATGGTTTCTTTCCTAGTTTTCCCTATTTTTGAGGGTCCCACATTTAACTGTGGTAACTCAGGATATGCACAAATGTATATTTTATCTGCTTTAAAAGGGGAAGTGGAGCTGTTGCACCTACTCATTTCAAAATCCTACATCCACTCATTTTATGTAACCTTCTAGTGCTAGAAGGTCCCAAAGATAAAAAGATTATAAAGTAGGAGTGTGCAAAGTGGGTCCTTTTAGCTTGGGATTCGACCCAAATCAGGGACAGTGATTTGATTTATTGATTGATATCAATGTCCCTGATTTGATTCAGCTGAATCCAAATCTGAAGATTTGATGCTGATTCAGAGAATCAGCTATTCGGACATAGACATAGCTTTAAAAGCTGCTTCTACATACCTTAAGGTATGACGCGTGGCTCGTGATCGCTGCAATGGTGGGGCAAATGGAGCATCCCACAGAAGTGTGGGTTGGGGGGAGCGGGGCCCTCCATGTGCTCGGCAGCAAACCCAGAAATGGACTGGAAGTACTTCTGGTCCAATTCCAGGTCTGCCAGGGAGTGTGCTAGGGGAGCCCCCCATGCCTCCCCAGCTCGATGATTGGCTGCAGATGGACCCCAGTTGTCACCCCCAACCCAGGAGGCACCAGTCACCGAGCAGAAAGGGTGTGTGTGTGTGAATCCTTCTAAACTATATATCGGGCGCATCTACATGAGAGGTCTCACTGTGCAGCAGAGCTAATTAATGTCTAGTAAGCATCCACATCTACACATGCAAATGTTTATGTAATTAGCTCTATTCACAAGTAAATTTGCTACCTGTAAATGCAAGTAGCGAATTTACTTGAGATTACTTACTGTGCAGTAGTGCATGCGTAAACGCCTGACCAGGAACAAATGTGCTCTTGGTCAACTGAGCAGTAGGGGTCAGGAGATTGCTCCCTGTCCCTGGGAGCTGCCTGATGCTGGGGTGCGCTTTGCCACCAGAACCCAGGCAACGACAATGTCCCCCTGCCCCAGCACGAGGGAGCTCCCAGATCCTGCTCTCCGATTGTGGGACCGGCACTGGGAGATCCTTATCTCCCCAGCCCAAGTCCTGCAATCAAAAGGCTGGTGCTGGGAGATCCTTATCCCATGGTCATGGTCATGGGATCTAGGCTGGGAGATTCTCTCTCTCAGCCTGAGCCCAGTGTTGACTCCAAGACCACAGAGCTGTTGCTGGGAGATAAGGAGACCGCAGGACTTGGGCTGGGAGATCAGGATTTCCCAGTGTTGGCCCTGCAACCATGAAGTGGAGTCTGGGAGCTCCCTGCTGTTACCTCTCAGCTCCATGTTCTTGGGGAACCCTGACACGGGACACAGACTGTCGGACTCACAAAGAATCCCTCCTCCCCTCCCCTCCTTTACCTAAACAGAAACTGATTAAGATGAAGTGGGATACACACCTAAAACCCTCCAGATAAGGGTGACAAAAGTGAAACAACTGCCCTAGGTCTCATTTGCATCTGAGATGGAACCAGATGACCATTCATTTACATGAGAGATGGAGAACAGAAAGCCCAAAGCAGAGACCACAGTGAATTCTGGGATCAGAGAAGCAGGGGAGCACTGCATGATGGGGAATCTGTGCTCTAAATGCTAATCAAGCCACATTTATACACACCCAGCTCAGCATTTATCAGACCAGTTCTAATCTGGATTTACAAAGGACTCCCCCCCACCACACACCTCTAAGCAGAAGTAAAGTTTACTAGGCATCTTGGGCTGTACATTCCCCAGTCCCACTATGGGAGGCCTATTTAAACTTAATTGGCTAAAACTTGGTTGCTGGGTTAGGGAATGCTGAGGCAAGACACCGTCAGAGGGGGTATGGGCAACATTTGAACAATGGTAAAGGGTTCATCACAGCATCCAGCCCATTGAAGCCCTGACCACAAGTGTTGTCATACTTTTCCCGGGACAACTGGTGGAAGTCCTCCCCTCCCAAAGGTTATGAACACGCCAATAATTGCCGTAAGTCTGTTAAAAGACTATAGTAAGATCTGGAAAGGTCATGCTAAGTTGAGGCTTGTTCACAAGTAAAAATCCAAAACCCTGATGCTGCAAGCTATCTATTGTTTCTGAAGAAACCAGGAGATATCCCATCAGTATATCTGTTATCCATAGGAATTTTAAGTGGCTCCCAAGTGTCTGGTTACTCCCTAACCTTATGTGTTTCCTGATTATGAATCAGTTTCCTGAGATGTTCCAAACCAGATAAACCCCTGTCAAGAGAAAAGACACTGATTTACACTATTGAGAATGCTTGCAAGAAGCTGAACTGAGGGTATAAAAATCTGTAAAAAAGCAGTAGCGTGTGCACTTCAAGAGGAGAAGTCTCTCTCACACCACCCACTTTTTCTTGGGATGCTGGAAAAGGCAGATCGTCTCCCTTCAAGGATCATGCTGAGAACTTTAACCTATCAGCTTTGCAACCCGAGTGCCTTGGACTGGTGAGATCCCAGTGCTCTCCCTCTCTCTTCTCTTTTTTCTCTAGGCATAAAATACTGAACCTGAACTGTATTAGTTAAGCTTGAGCTAAGTTTCCCCAAATACCTAGTGAAACCAGGGTAATACTATAATTTTTTGTTTTTCCTTTGCATGTCTATTACTGCTAGAGCCATCATATATTTCATATACTTAGCAATAAATAACTTTTATAGTCAAACTGGTGGTAACTGGGTATATTTTTCCTTTGCTACTTCTCCTTCCCCACTTGCTCTGAAGCAACGCTT
>NW_017728943.1:10691617-10710691 GCF_001723895.1 Crocodylus porosus | reverse complement strand
GTCCATGCTGATCAACCCAACCGGGTCAGGCATGTCACATTACTCTGTGTGTGTATGTGTGTGTGTGTGTGTGTGTGTGTGTGTGTGTGTGTGTGTGACTGATTTGGTGACTGGAGGAACCTAGCCTCATTGAAACTGAGTCCTGCAAGATAGCTCCATTGGGGGTGAGGGCTTGCAGAAGGGAGATATACAGCTCCATATAGAAACACAAGTAACACAAGCAGCACGTTGACAGAATTACCAAGACCTTAGAAATGTATCCCTAATAAATGAGCACACACCAAAGTAATGAGCAAAGACACAGGGAGTGGGAGCAGTCTGATGCTAGGAGTAGCAAACCTGCTCCCACATTCCTGAATGTGTAGACAAGTGCCTAGGAAAGTTTACTCTCAAATAATTTATTCAAGAGTAAACTACTCCCAGATTATTTGCACGTGTAGATGTGCCCATTGCTTCCAATTATTGCCCATCTTTCTTAGAACCTTAAATCTACCCCTGTGAGTAATTCCATTAAGTAAACTGAGTTATTTCAAATTTATAGCATTGTGACTAAAGGTAGAATTTAACTTTTAGTCAGCAGGACGAAGTTCACATTGAACATACACAAGTAAATATACATACATATTACCATATTTTTCCAAATCTTAGAAGACCCTGAATTTAAGACAACTTCCCAACAATAAAATTCTATACATGAAAAATATATAAATTTATTATAATTTTCCATGTATGGTATTTAATTATTGGAGAATTGTTTTAAATTAGTCCCCTACACTACTGCAGGTGGTGGGAGGACAGGCAATGAAGGGGGCAATAGTGGGGCAGGTGGTGGTGGGGCAGACAGTGGGGGAAGTAATAAGGGGGCAAAATGGAGCAGTGGGGGACAGGCATTAGGGGCAAGTAGTGTGGAGGTGGAGGGGAGATATGCAGTTTGTCTCCTGCCACCTGCCGTCCCCACTCTACCCCCTTGTTCCTGCCACATAGAGACTTAGGCCCCCACCCCTTTTCCCTCCATTCCCCTTTCCTCTCTGTTAGATTGACCACATTTGGATCTTGGGGAGCACTGGATTTGCAGCTGAATAAAGGCTTTAATCTGTGTCTCAGCAAAAGCTGCTGGTAACAAGACAGGATGATATATTAAAAGTAACTTTGCAAATGCTTAGGCAAGCATTTTCTTAACAATGGAGTAGTGTTGTAAAGATATATAGTTCACTATGCAAGAAGAACAAGATACAGCCCACTAGCTATCATCAGGAGATAAAGCAGAAGTAAGACCTTGGACATAAAGGAGGAGTCAGCAAGGAACCAGAAAGAATCAGCAAGTGACCAGAGGAAGCCAGTGTCAAAGTCTTGAGCAGGTGCTCTTAGCAGAGAGGCATGTAAATGAATGAAATGCACAGGCAATTCCATGCTAACAAAGTATACAGTAAACAGAGGTGGAGCTTGAGAGAGGAGGAGATATGGGGTGGAACCAAAGGAGGGGCGAAGGTGGAGTAAATGTTAATGAGCATGAACCAAGGTGTATAAAATATGAAAAAAACAATGTTCAGTGCAGGTCCCTTGGTTCACGGGCTGTGTGTCTGTGAAGGACCTGGCCTGAAGCTGTCTCTATTGTGAATAAAGCTGTTGCGAGCGGTGTGTGCTGGTGTTTGCTCCCTGATTGCTTTGGCTAATGAGTAATAGGATCCATGAGCAATTGGATCGTCATCTCCCTAGTCACTGGGCAGTACATAGAGTTGGGGTCTAACACTCTCCATACTCTTTCTGGCCCCTGCAGCCTCAGTTCTTCCCTTCCCCAAAAGTCTCTATCCTCTGCCTACCCCTCCACCCCCACTTATCTTTACTACCATGCCAGCAGGGTCCTTATGCACTGCAGCCTTGGGAACTAAGAACAGCTCCAGCCTGGCCCCATAACAGTGGTGTGGAGCCAGCACTACTGTTACAGGGCTGGGCTGGGACCATGTTCTATGCTCCAGGCTACAGCGAGGACAGAGCCTGCTAACAGCAGAGCAAAGGTAAGGGGGAATGCCATGGTGGGGGAAAGAACAGTGGGACAGGATGTAGACTGGCTGCAGTGGGGGCCCAAGGATCCAAGAAAGGAGCAATGAGGGGTGTAGAAGCAGTGTGAGGCAGGCAGCAGCTGCAGCTCTGGCCCTGACTCAGGGCTGGGGCTGGAGCAGCTGCCTGCTGGTGGAACTGCAGCAGCTGTCTGTTGCCTGCTACCTCGTACACAATTCTGAGATGAGGGGCTTCCCGCCCCCCACATGTTAAATGGGTGGGGGGAAACATCATCTTTTAGTTGAGTAAATACAGTACTTTAAAATGTAAGCAAACATAATTTACCATCAAACATTTTCACATGCCTTCATATGGTGAAAATTGGTTCTCATTGAAAATTTTCAGAATATTACTCTAAACAAATTTGGATTTTAGCACTAAGTGTTTGGAAATAGTTTACTATGACAAAAAGAGAAACACACCTACTTTTGGTTTTGGGAGAACCAGTTTTTCTGACAGCAAAGGTAGATGATTTAGCTTCAGAAGGTCTTTCTGTTGTTACTTCAGCAAATGTTAAGGCTTTTAGTTCCTTAGTCATTTTTTCTTCCTGGTATTTGGCTTCTTCCTTCATCACCCAGTCTTCAATTGAACTGGCAATTAGCTCCAGGTAGTTTCTGGAAATAAACATGTTTGTTCTATTAACAATAACAAATACTGTATCATGAATATGGTGTCAGATAAAAAAAAGATTATGTTTTACCCTTTATTTGACTTCTTAACTGCGTATTTGAGTACTCTCCCATAACCTCAGGGTGAAGTTTACCAGGTTTTTTGAAATGGAAATTGTTATTTTTCCCTTACTAATCTTTTCCTAATGCAATTATATTTCAAATTCTGTCTTTTTTCTGTAAAGTGCATGAGAAACCCCTCTTTCAGAGAGGATCAATTTTCAAAGAAAATCAAGCTAGCTGTAAATCACCACTGATTCACTGAATTGTGAAGAGGGTCAGTAAAGAAGGATCAGAACATTATTTTCCCCTCACACTGATGTGACTTCAGTATATTGATTTCAGCATAGTTACTCCTAATTTTCATTGGCCCTCAGAAATCAACTTTGCCTTAACTAGTTACTTAGAATCTACATCCTATGTATATGTACTATTAGGCATACCTGCAGCTCCAAATTCTAATTCTTTTTTTTCACAGGATCATAGGGATGGAAGGGACATGATGGATCATCTAGTCCAGCTCCCCACTCAAAGGGCACATCTACACAAGATGCTTTACTGCATAGTGGACTAATTTACTGTGCAGTAAAGCATCACTGTTTTCATGTGCATGTGTTTACTGCACAGTAAATGAGTCTACTGTGCAGTTAGTTTGCTACATGCAAATGAAGGTAGCAGATTAACTGCACAGTAATTACTGTGCAGTAGCACATGTGTAGATGCTAACTGTGGGCAAATTTGCTCCTGTTCAGCCCTGCCACCAGGGGCCCACCCTCAGGCTAGCCCCAGTATCATGGGGGGGCTCTTTGCCTGCTCCAGCCTGGCCTTTAAAACACTGTGGTGACCCTGGAGCCTCTGCCACCTGCTGCCTGCACTCTGGCCACGAGGTCCTGCAGCAGTGGCCCTGTGCCCTGCATGGAGATCGGCACTGATCCCTGGGTCAGCCCCACCACCTGCCTGCCTACCTGCCACGAACTGCGCCCCTGCACTATAAGTACTTGCTAAGGCCTGGCAGCACCCAAACTCTTGGTTGCAGCCCCTGAGGGCTATTGATGGGGCCATGCTAGTGTCATCTTGTGACAGCTGAGCATTGTGTCTGTGTGGTGAAGGTGCTTGCTGAACACTCTGTAAGGATTAGACCACGTTTCTTGTTGTTTATTCGTGTATTGTGAGCTGTATGTTGCCGCTAACAATTTAATTAAAGTAAAAGGAGTGAGGCCTTGTAAGTAGTAAAGCCTTGTATGTAGTGAGATAGTTAAAAGTAACCTTATCAGGAAAACACAAAGGCTTATACTGCTATTGGTCAGTCATAAAAAAAGTTCGTAGTGTAAGAGTGTGTGGCTGTGAGTCAACAGCGTAGCTCAGAAGTTATAAGTTGGCCAGCACATCTGGAAATCAGCAGAAGGAAGATGCAGCATTGTGAGAGAAGCTACTAATTTAAAGATTAGCTGCTGACCTGGATTCAGTGGGCCAGTGGATCTCGAGGAGCCTGAGGACTGAATACCAGGGTCCTTCCTGGTACTCCTCAGACACTGCAGATTGGGGATGCCTGATTTTGCTGAGCTTTATAGAAGAGGAACTTGTTGTACATCAGGCATCAGAGGGGACTGCTGATAAGTTGCCGATGTGAATTGTTATTGTCTGTCATTGTCCTCTTGTTATATTACGCATAGTTGTGTGTTTGTTAAGTCAATAAACCTTTCTTACCTTTTTACTCCTGACCACTCTCTCAATCCCGAGCCCTCCCACGGGTGGCTAGGACATCACCCCTGACAACACACAGTGTCCTGGGTGCCCAACTGGTCCTCATGGAGTTGTGGGGTTACACTGAATCCAGAACCAATTTGCCCAGGGTGGGCACACCAATACCCATATCTGTAAGTCCCTGGCAGGCTGCATGCAGGACTGTGGGCATGACTGGTTGGCATGGCAGTGCTGTATAAAGGTCAAGGCCCTGCAGATGCAGTGGGTCTGCATCACTTACCACAGCCGCTGGTTGGGGGTTGCCTGCAGGACCATGACCTTTGTGCAGCAGCTGAACCATATCCTCATGCCCTGGGACCTAGGTGAAGCTGTGCCATCTTCTACAGCATGGGTGGTTTGCCAGAGCCTCTGCCATGGCTGGGTAGTGGCAGTGAGTCTTCTAAGAAGGAAGGCCCCTCAAGGCTCCAGGGGCACATTCCAGTAAGTTCCTTGCCCCCAGCCTCTTCCAGCAGCTCTGAAAGCCTTGGCCAATACCCGCCATGCCAACTCTGGGTGTACAGCCCCACCCAGAAGGACAGGCTGGGTATGGTGACACCTGCCCTGATGAGCTTCAGCTCCTTCCTGGATGAGGCCACTACTCGGCCAGCCCAGCGCTATGCTCCTGAACCTCAGGATGCTGGCAGGAGCTGCATATCTTTGCTGCCAGAGGGGATAGACTTGGTCTGCTAGGGACACCTGCCATGCCTATCCAGTAAGCCCCACATTGGGAGGAGGTCTCCTCTCCTTCCATCCCTGCCCCCACTCACTGCTCAGCCTGGCTAAGCTTCCCCTGGTCTCTGAAGTTCCCCACCACAGCATGCAGGGAAGTGGAAGACAGTGCAAAACTTTACTGAGCAGTCAGTGTCCCCTCAGCAAGGCAGCCACGGGCCTCTCACGTGTGGAGAAATGTGTTGATGCCTGTGGCGATGTTGTCCTCAGCTGCAGGAGGCAGGGATGCATAGGATAGGTACAGTTACCCCTACAGGTGGTGGCACACATTGCACGGAAGCGTGGGCTTGTCTGCTGTACCACTGAAGCTCAGGGTATCATGCCCAGTTCTTAAGTGTGCCCAGGGTACCGAAGTGATCAGAAGCAGCAGGGAATAGTGGGTCAGGCACCCCTCGGTGTGTGAAAAAAACTCATTGTAGCACACCCAGGGCACTCAATAGGAGTACGCTTAGGGTGTGGGCCACATCTGGGATGGGCCTGCCCTGAGCTGCCTCTCCAAAAAGGACTCCTGGCAGGTTGCCGAGAGCCCCATATACCCCCTGAGCCTGGGTGGCATGGGAAGAGTGGGCACACAGAGCACAATGTACAGGGAATGTACAGCTTGCACAGGGAAGAGGGTGGTTTACTGGCCTGCAAAAGGAGAAGTGGGGGAGGGGGTCTGGAGCACTGGTGACAAGCGCTGCCCAGCCTGGGAGGGGGGCAGGGGAGGCAAGCTGCCTGCGGCAAGCACCAAGTGGCCCACATGCCCCTACAGAGTGAGTGGGAACACTGAACTCAGCTGGTGGCTGCCTGTGCCAGGTCCTGCCTTGCTGACTTATCCTGGTCCCCTGATCTGAGGCACAGTGCACAGCCCCCTGGTAGTACCTGTTATCTCAGAAATTTTGCAAACTCTCACAGCCTTTTTTCTCCTGGCTCTTCAGGTTCAGCTGCACATGGGAGAGAGGCACCAGTTGTCAGTGGAGATGCTCCTTTGGGGTCACCTGCAGCCTCAGCTGGGGCCCTCCATATGTGCCGGCTCTGGCAGGGGTGGACGTAAGACTAGAACTTGCTGCTGGACTAGCTGGTCACTGTGGTGGAGGAGCAGCTGGTGGACTCATGGGCCTGGTGTGCAAAGGACATTGCACATAAGCAGGACAAGGCCTGGGAGACGGCCCAGGAAAACCAGGCATTCTGGTACAGGCTCCTGGCCCTCAAGGAGAGGCACATCACCCTCCTTGAGAGGAAGCTGGAGGCCCAGGAGTGGCAGTCTGTCATGATGGCCAGGACACTGGAGACCACAGAGGAAGACTGCCAGGTGCTAGACACCATCTTTGCTCTGGCAGCCTCCTTCATGGGCCCTGGCCCCCTGTAGTGGTGCCTCCAGCAACCAGGGCCTCCTGTCTTGGCACCCACTCTGGGTCCCCCACCAGCTGGTTCCTCTTTCTGGGGCCCCCCCTCCACCGTTTGCCCAGGCTCCATGTGTCCCCTGCACAGGAGCTGCCCATGTGCGGGCCCTGATGGCTCTGACCCCAGCCTGCAGGAGGGGGAGCTGGCCACATTGGCAGAGCAGCAGCCACTCTCATTCCCAGCTGAGTCCCCTGCCTGCTGGCCTCACTGCAGTGTGTGCACTCATGATAGTGTGGCCAGAAGCCAAAGCCTGTACCTGGGATCTGCTCCATAGGTGCCTCCACCCCACTTCCCCCACCAGGAGCGGGCACACAGAGCACAATGTACAGGGAATGTACAGCTTGCACAGGGAAGAGGGTGGTTTACTGGTGGTGGGTAGGGTGGTTTGTAGTGGGAATCTGATTTTCAGGAGGGAGGGTGAGATGAGTTCTGTGCTTGTGGAGGGAAATAGGGTGCTTTGCAGAAAATCAGTGAGTGTGGTGCTAGGGGTGTGTGGTAGATTTGGGAGGACAAGCCTGGAGTGCAGCAATCTTTTTTTTGCAGTCAGCCATTATGCCTCTTCATATCAGCACTAGTTTTTCACCTGGTGGTACACCACCTGGGACTGGAGAAGTGGTTCTCAGTTAGCAGCTGCTGCACCTGGGCTTCCAGGACTTGTTGGGCAAAGTCAAGCTGGTTCAGCCAATCCTTCTCAACTTGCAGGTTTCTCCAGATTATGGTGTCTGAGGTGGGCAGGCCTAGGATACTGACTGATAGGGGACTAGTCTCCATGCCAGTCCCTCTTCACTGAAAGGTGGTCTGGACAAATTGTGACGCCGACTTGTGGACAGCCAGGTCTGAGAATATTTAGGGATTGATATGCCAACCAGGGTCAGGAAGAGTGAGCAGAATCCAGGGACAAGTCAAGTCAGAAAACCAGAAGGTCAATCCAAGAGTAGGGATCAGGAGCAAGTTGAGTCAGGAAACTAGGAGATCAAGTGAAGAGCAGGGTGAGAAAGCAAGCCAAGTTGAGAAGCCAGATCAAGCAGAGAGAAGAGTCAAACAACTAGCCAGAGGGAACAGCAAAGCAACCTGGGATAAGGTTGAGCCCTGTTGTCCAGACACTTCCTGTTCCTGTGCAGGGGTTTATATGGGGGAAGGGAAGGGTCAGGTGACCCTGACTGGCCACTCCAGTGATAGGGAGTAAAGGTTAGGCACTGTTGGATGCTTCAGTTGTGGATGTGCTTGGATGAGCAGCTATCAAAGCCAAGCAAAGGCCCCAGGTTCAAGACCATGGCCTGAGACCCTGGTGCAGGCACAAGCAATGGCTCTTGCCACCAATGGGCTGCTGAACCCACCTGGCCTTTGCCAGACTGGTGCTGGGACAGTGGGGGAAAGGAGTGGTGTGTGTGTATCTAGAATCTGCTTGGTCCAAGCAGAACTTCTCATTGCCTGGCTCTGGTATAGGCACTGGCAAAGTCCTCCAGTTCCACAGGCTGGATCCAGTAGCTGCATGGGCTATAAGTTGCTGACTGTGGTTCTAATTGATTTATACTGAAATCCAAAATCAACTTTAGTAAGACTGTTGGTAAGGCCTGAGAATAACTCTGTCTTTATGGAAAACAGTATGTGGGGAAGCTCACCATCAAATCATATACATTACTCTTTCTGTCTGAAAAGATTGCCACTAAAATGTCATTTTTTTATGCAGCGAAAGAATAATGGACATGATGACATAGGTTTAAAAGGAGGTTTTGTTAAGAACAGAAGCACTGCATTTAAATCCTAAGTAGGTATTCTCTTTAAAGGAAGATACGAGTCAGTGCTTTCATACCTTTAGATAACCTTTTTCCTCATTGCACTGTATATGTATATGACCCTTAACGTTCAGATGAAAGGCAGACATAGTAGTCATATAAAACTAACTTGGAGCTCTGTGTTGGAAAGACAATATATAGTCCAAAATAACTGATGCAGTCTGTTCCAAAGATTGAACAAACCTCTGACTTGTCATCAACAAAAAAAAGTTTCTACTTTGCTTTAGAGGTCAGGTCTTACCGAGGGCTTTTTGTTCCAAATCAGAACATAACTGAAGCCAACAGCTTCAATAAAAGAAACCCAAAACCCTTAACCATCTATATCTGCTTTAAGATGCATGGTCATTATGTCCAGATGCAGCACTAGACTGATTCTGTGAAATTATGTCCAAAGGTCTGGAAATGGAAGAGAGGTGAATTTCACAGAATGGGCTGTAAGTGCATCAGGTCAGAGAATCAAGACTGACATTCCCAAAGAGGAGGTACTGTTATTGTTTGTTTTTTTTGACCTTCTCCTGACATAGTCTCCAAAATACTTGGAAGCATACAATACATCTTCTCCCACCAATTTAGAAATGCATCTGGCAGAAAACTTTCTTCTGAAAAGCAAAATACAGGCTTACTGTTTGTTTTTGTCCAAAAAAAATTGGTCTGTGAGGAGATTCTCTCTTGTGGACTTATTTTAGAATTACCTGTTCTATGACTATGGCTACACATACATTTCAGAAGGGGAATGTTTCAGAAGGCCAGCAGCCATTATGTTCTAATTGTTATACGTGGACAAGTCAGGAATAACACAAATAGAGCAAAAACCTCTCCAACTTTAGCACTATTTCAATTAGTGCTGAAGGCAGAGTGGTTTGGTTCTATTTGTATTATCCCTGCCTTGTTCATGCATAACAACCAGAGCATAATGGCTGCTGGCTTTTTGAAATAGCTCCAAATGTATTTCTGTCCATACTCTTACTTCCCTCTCAGGGTTGATAGAATGGCTGATGAATTGGTCTGTAATGTAGGAGCAAAGGGAAATGCAATTAAATAAATAATCTAATGAAGTAGAAAAACAAGACCATTTAAGAGGTAAGAGGGTTGGGTTGTTATTACCTGTGGATTGCAGAGGGAACAGCAGAGATAGTAGGTAGATTGTAGTGAGTCATAAAGTCTTTGTTCAGGACATGCTTTTTAGCGTCCAGGAAGGTTAGGAATGTTTGTTCCCAGGCCTCTCTTGAAGGTGTTTCTTAGGCTTCCCTTGAGTTTAAGGATTGTGAGGCCAGAAAGGGAATGGTTTTCATGTGAGAACCATCCTCATCCTATGAGAACCATCTACTGGTGATTGTCTCTCTGCATTCCTTCTCTCTCTTGCACATTGTTTCACAACCATCCTTCATTCCTAAAGGTGAATGGTTCCCAAACTCTGACAGATTGCGCACCAACAATTTAAAATGATACAACCTTAAGTGCCACCAGCAAATTTTTGTCATATAAAGTAATTATAATAACTCTATTAACATGTACCACTGACAGGTTGTCTGTGTACCACTGGTGGTACCCGTACCACAGATTGACAGATTGGGAACTGCTGCTATAGGTGACTGTTTTCATTTATGTAGAGTTAAACACAGGACATTATTAACTTAGACTACATCTGCTTCTTCCCCAGATCTAACTAAGGGCATTATGGGTGCAGACAGAAGTTACATTTGTCATGCATTTGGCCCTCTGAATATGCTGTACAGCAGGGGTGGTCAACCAGGGGTACGTATGCATACCTCTCGGGGTACTTGGGAGGGCCCTATGGGGTAGCGTGGGTGGGCGGGGTCAGAGTGCCATCACCTAGCACCCCATGCCTTTGCCTCCCAGGAGCAGGGCCAGGAGGGGAGAGGGTAGCGGCAGCCCTGTGTGGGCTGAGCAGGCACTGCCTGGCTGACTGGATGTGGGGGAGGGGGAAGCTCACATGCAGCAGTGGTTGCTACTTCCCACCACGCCTTGCTGCTGCTGCTCTGCATCCAGCCACGTACCACTTCCCTCCTGCCATGTCTGGCCACTGGGGGTACACTTACTAAAAAAGGTTGAAAACCCCTGCTCAACAACTATGCCCTGACACACAGGCACAGCTGCAGAGTGCTTTAGAAGTGGCTGATTGTGTGACAAATAAACCATCATTAAATGAGGGAAGATGAAGATGCTTCACTTTGGAACAGCTTAGGGAACTTGTGTTTCCAAGGGTTAATTTGTGGCACAATCAGGGCTGGGCTGACCCTGGCCTGCACCCAGGTGTGTCAGCAGACAGGGAGGGGGAAGGGAGAGCAAGTTGCTGGCTGGGGTTTGCCTGGCCTGAGCTGAGGGTAGTGAGTGGAGTGGAGTGGAGCACCACTGCCTCATGCTCCCTGCCCCCCTCTAATCCTCTCTTTTCTAGCTCAAGCCAGGCAAACACCAACTGAAAGCTCACTCCCCCTGGGAGGCAGGGCAGGGTGGGACTGGGGAAGAGGGGTGGCTCCTTGGCTGCAGACAGACTCCTTGGGCTCCTGCAGGCAGGCTCAATCTCCTCCCCTTCCCCCCAACTCAAGAGGCGAACATCTGTTGGGTTGGGGGTGTGTATGTGGGGGGTGCATTCTAACTCATGGCACTTTATATAAAGCACTATGAGTTAGAGGGGAACTTGCACATCTGTCAGTGCCCTTCATGCCCCAAACTTGTCCAACGTCTCTCCCAAGTATACAGTTGGACCAATAAAAGATATCATAAACAACCCTTTACTTTTCATGCATTTCCTGGACCATCATAGTTATAACACCAGTCTGAGCAATAATATATCTATGTATAAATGAGACCAAATCTCACACCACAGACCCTGTATCTGAAGACTGTTCAAGTGTGAGTCCTGGACTTGCTTGAGCACATCTATCACAAGACTTTTTGGGTGCTGTTAGTGCTAATTCTAAGGAGTGTTGGTATCAAAGTTAGTACATGCATGTTGCTGCCCCATGGGGGTGGCTGCCCCACAGGGAGAACAGCCCCATGCAGGTTGTGAGCAGCTGCAGCATGGGGCACTGGACATGGTCTTCCCCCCATGCTGAGCACTAGCTTGTTCCCTGCAGGCAAGCGTGGGGTCAGGGCTGCACACTGCTCCCCACCTGTAGTGCAGGGCTAGGGCAGGGGCACTGGGAGTGAACGAGCATGCAGAAGCCAGTGGCAGCCAGGCGGGAGCACAGGGCCTGCACTGGTGTCCTGGGGCCAGTGCCGGCGGGGCCCAGAGCGGGGCAGTTGGAGCGCGGGGCCCTGGCCAGCAAGGGCTCTATGGACCTGGGCCAACTCCCTCCTCCTCCTGTTGGTGCAGCCCAGCCTGGCTCCACAGACCCCTGCCAGCCTGCAACCTGAGCTCCTGCTGTCCCTCTCTGGGCCCCACCAGTGCCGGCCCTCTTACATTGGTGCAGGCCCCACGCTCCTGCTTGCTTCCACTCCTCCCTGCCGCTTTCCCAACTTTCCTGATTGGCAACTCTGCACTACATGGCTCCCATATTCACATCCATACCCCCCCACACACATCTACAAGTTCCCACAAATCCCCATATGCAATCACTTCTGCATATACACCACAAATGCCCACAAATCAGGACAAAAATATATTTTCAAATTAAATTAAAATACATTATTATGGGTGATTGATTTTTAGTACGTAATGTGGTTTTTTCCCCTTAAGATGGCAAACCTTCTTCCCAAAAGGAGTACGTCCAGGGGCAAGGGGAGGGACTTCCAGTGCAAAAGCAAATGTTAGGGACGGGACTTCTGGCCCCAAGATGGTGAACAGGGGTGGGGTACCTGTCAAGGAGCGGGGGCAGGTTAGAGAGGGTATGAACCATTAATATGGAACTCTTAATGTGCTTGGACAACAATCTAACTTTAATGCCACCTAACTTTTACACATGCTAATTATAACATGTAACTACACCCCTCCAGTTTTGGGCACCATACTTCAAGAAGAATGTTGATAGACTCAAGAGGGTCCAGAACAGGGCCACTCATATGGTTAGGCGCTTACAGGACAAGTCCTATGAGGAGAGACTGAGGGACCTGGGCCTCTTTAGCCTCTGCAAGAGAAGGCTGAGAGGAACGCTCACTCCAGGGACAGCAGTTTCAGGGGAGCAGGGAGCCAGGAAAGAGCCCTGTTGGAGAGGGCCAGGGGTAAACCCCAGGGGCCAGGAGGGAGACAGGAGGTCTGCTGGAGAGCTGGCAAGCAGGGGCAGACTTGGCAGCTTCTAGTCATTCACCTGCTCACTAGCTCTCCTGTGGCAAGTCCAAGCAGTGCAGATTAGAGAGGGTATGAACCATTAATATGGAACTCTTAGTGTGCTTGGACAACAATCTAACTTTAATGCCACCTAACTTTTACACATGCTAAGTATAACATGTAACTACCCCCCTTCTATGTAGCATTGGTCAGACTGCAGTTGCAGTACTGCATCCAGTTTTGGGCGCCGTACTTCAAGAAGGATGTTGATAGACTTGAGAGGGTCCAGAGGAGGGCCACTCGTATGGTTAGGAGCTTACAGGACAAGCCCTGTGAAGAGAGACTGAGGGACCTGGACTTCTTTAGCCTCTGCAAGAGAAGGCTGAGAGGTGATCTTGTGGCCACCTACAAATTCATTAGGGGGAAACAGCAAGGGATTGGAGATGCTCTGTTCATCAGGGCACCTCATGGGGTAACAAGGAACAATGGTCACAAACTGACAGAGAGCAGATTTACTCTAGATATCAGGAAAATATTCTTCATGGTAAGGGTGGCCAAAATTTGGAATGGGCTTCTAAGGGAGGTGGTGCTCTCTCCTACTATGGGGGTCTTTAAGAGAAGGCTGGATAGGCATCTGGCTGGGGTCATCTGACCCCACCACTCTTTCCTGCCTAGGCAGCGGGTTGGACTTGATGATCTGTTGAGGTCCCTTCTGACCCCAGCATCTAGAAATCTATGAATCCCTTAAGAGCAAGGTGACAAAAGATGTAAAACACAGAGGCAGGCATTTAGTGTATCTGTTCAATAATACAGAGATGCCAGCACTCTTACAACTTTAAGACCATGCCTGTAAGCCCCATTCTGCATCTCCCAGCACCCCAAGTATTACTGAAGAGGACAGGACAGCTGTGCATGCCTAACATTGCTATGTTGCTTTTTTCTGGCCCTTTAAAAAAAAAAAAAAAAATTGCTATCAGGATTTCCTGGTAGCAAATTTTGCCCCTGTGCTGCAAATTTGCAGAGCAGGGCACATATTAATGTGCCTGGCGTATGGTCTGTGGCACCAGACAGGGTTTGCTATGCTACAAATCACATGTGCCTGCATATCTGGATCCAGCCGATAAGTTCAGAATTGTTCCATGTAATTAACAGTCTCTGACTGGTGTTAAGGTAGACATTTCTTTTATCACAAATCATCCAAGATTGTGAAATATATGCAGAAGTATACTAACTAACTGTTGAACCTAACTGAAAGATTTTCCTTTTCTACCATTTTCTAAATACAGGAGCATTTTTATAACTGTTGATGTTGGGGACTACCATTACCATTGCAAATATTCTCCATGCAATAGGTCAAAAGATCAACCCTGTTCTAATAATCCTGTACTTGGCTGGATGATATAGTTGAGGATGGAGGATGGTCCTGGTCTGAGCAGGGGGTTGGACCAGATGATCTCCTGAAGTGCCTTCCAACCTTAATTTTCTATTATTCTAATACTGAATGCATAAATTACAAATCAGAGGAATCTTCTATATGCCAGATGACTGTCTATGTGAAAACAGGAGAAGTCAGTCTTTTCTTTCATAATTTTTGGCATTTACATGGATATTTTTAAAACTGTTGGAGGTAAAAGAATGAGAAATTTAATTTGTCTTAGTGAGAAGACCACAGGCTAGTAATTTTCCTTTTTATTTTGGGCACATATTTATGTCAGGATAAGGACTGATGCTATCACAATCAGTATCTGGTGTTATCTTTCTTGCCTGCCACATCTTTGATCTTTAAAGTTGAGAGCTGGTTATGCTGGCTGATAGGTCCAGGCCTGTCCCTCAGATGATTTTCTTTGTGGGGCTCTGATTCCCCTTACACCCTGCCCTTATTACATCCTGGATGTTATTCAAGTTCTTCTTTTGAGTCATAACCTTTGTAACAAGTATGGCAGTCCTTCCTATGCCACGGTAATCCTAGTCAGGCACTTCTAATCAAATCATTAGAAGTCCATTAGTGACTCAATTCTATTCAGTCTGCAACTCATTCAGGGTTCATCCCCTTCTATCAACAGTCTCACAGGTGAAAAGTCTCACTGCATGAAATGTCACAGGTAAATCAACTTAAATCAATTCCTTTAACTCATTAACCAGCTCTCAAAGAACCTCGACTGAAGTTCATTCATTCATTTCAGGTTCACTCCCCTCTATCAATTTATTAACAGTCCCAAAATATAAATCAACTTAAATCCAAATATTAATTCAGGGTTCATCTCCCTCTGTCAATTCATTAACTGTTTCAACATAGAAATCAACTTAAGAGATGAATTCATGCCTGGCTGGCTCTAGTGCCCTGCTCAAAGAAGCTTGGGCTCTCATGCCTCATACCACCCAACTCCTGGGGTACCTATTTCAGCCCAGGGTGTCAATCCTTCTCTAGGCAGGCTGCCCCACCATTTTGTCTGTGGTCCCCATATACATTGGTGGTCCTCTGACCACTCATGCCTGCTGTCATACACCCCTTTATCGTAGCTTGCTGCAGACCGATGCAGACAAGAGAGTCCTCTGGCATCCTCTCTCCCCAGATGCTGCAGTCTTTCCCAGCTGTCCCTCTCCAGGGCTGGAATTATTGCTTCATAGATTCATAGAGTCAGAAGGGACCTCAGTGGGCCATCTACTCTGACCCCCTGACCCTGGCAGGCAAGAAAGAGTCACGAACCCTGGGGTCATGCGATCCCAGCCAGGTGCCTGTCCAATCTCCCATGAAGACCCCCAAGGATGGGTAGAGCATCACCTCCCTTGGAAGCCCATTCCAGATTCTGGCAACCCTGACCGTGAAGAACTTTTTCCTAATGTACAGCCTAAACCTTCTCTCTAGTAGCTTATGGCCATTGTTCCTTGTCATTCCAGGGGGTGCCCTGGTGAGCAGGTTGTTGCCTACTTCATGTTGCTCTCTGCTTATGAATTTGTATGCTGCCACAAGGTCCCCTCTCAGCCTTCTCTTGGTGAGGCTGAAGAGGTTAAAGTCCCTTAGCCTTTCCTCATTGGGTCTACCTTGCAGGTCTCTAATCAGGCGAGTGGCTCTTCTTTGGACCCTTTCCAGGTTGTTCACATCCCACTTGAACTGCGGCGTCCAGAACTGGACACAGTTCACGCCATCTGTGGCCTGACCAGTGCCACATAGGGGGAAGAATCACTCCCCTGGACCTGTTTGTGAAGCACCTATGGATGCACGACAAGGTGTGATTGGCTGTGCCAGCTGCTTTATCACATTGGCGACTCATGTTCATCCAGGAGTCAACAGTGACTCCAAGATATTTTTCTGCCTCAGTGGAGCTGAGAAGGTTGCCCCCCAGCCTATATGATGGCAGTTCTTCCTCCCTAGATGCAGCACCTCACACTTGTCCTTATTGAATAGCACCCTGTTGCTCTCTGCCCACTTCCCCAGCCTGTCTAGGTTGGCCTGGATCTGGTTCCTCCCCTCCAGGGTGTTAGCTGCACCCCATAATTTTGTGTCATCTGCTCCCTCATACAGATCACTGATGAAGATATTGAACAGCACCGGCCCCAGAACTTAGCCCTGAGGGACTCCACTGTCCACATCTTTCCAGGTTAACACCAGCTTATCCACTGCCACCCTCTGAGTGTGACCCTTGAGCCAATTTGCTACTCATTTTACTGTGTAATCATCCAAGGCAAATCCCCTCAGTTTATTTATAAGGATGGTATGGGATACCATGTCAAAGGTCTTCTTGAAGTCCAGATAGATAACATCCACCTCAACTCCTGCATCTAAACAATTGGTGGCCTTGTCGTAAAAGGAAAGTAGGTTGGTCAGGCAGGACCTGCCTGCTAAAAACCCACATTGGTTACCCCTCTGCATCACATTAGCCAGCAGACTTCCACAGATGTGCCCCTTGATAATTTTTTCTAGGATTTTCCCAGGGATTGAGGTAAGGCTGGCTGGTCTATAATTCCCTGTGTCCTCTTTCCTCCACTTCTTAAAGATTGGGATGACGTTAGCCCTCTTCCAATCCTCCAGAACTGACCCAGGCACCATGAGCATTCATATATCCTTGCCAGTGGATCAGCTTTGACCCCCACTAATTCCTTCATTACCCGTGGGTGGAGTCCCTATGGTCCCAGTGATATGAATACGTCCAATCCCTCCAAGTGTCTTTTTACCGTGTCAGCACTGACCATTGGTCGGCTGATGTTCCTTGCCTTTGTTGGTGTCCTTGATATATGTTGATGGTTCATCTAGATTCCCATTTAAGAAGAAAGAAGCAAAAAACTCACTGAAGTGCTCTGCCTTGTCCCTGCTATCTGTCACTAAGCACCCTGCCAGTCCTGTATGGGTCCTATGCTACCCTGCATCCTCTTTTTGCTCCCAACGTACCTAAAAAAGGATTTTGTATTGTCCTTAATCCCTGACGCTAGCCTGAGTTCTAGAGCTGCCTTGGCCTTCCTGACCAACGTCCTGCAGTGCAGGCCAAAGAAGTATACTCCTCTTTGTTAGCTACCCCCTGCTTCCACTTCCTGTATGCCTCTTTTTTTGTCCTTAAGGTATCTTGGATGCCCCTGGTTAGCCAAAGGGGCTTCCTGGCCCTCTTGCCCCCTTTCCTCTGGCATGGGATTGACTCACTCTGAGCCCAAAGAATGGTTTCCTTGAGGAATGTCTACATATCCTGGACCCTCAACACATCTAAATTTTTAGCTCCTAGCACCCTGCTAACAAATCCCCTGAGTCTATTAAAGTAAGCTTTTTTAAAGTTCAGCACCCATGCCCTGCTGGATATAATGCCTGCCCTTTGCTGGATAGTGAATTTAATCATTTGGTGATCACTGTCCCCTAAGTTGCCTTCAATCTGCAGGTCCCCCACCAGATCATCCCCTGTGGCCAACACCAAGTCGATCAAGGCGTTGCCCCTGGTGGGACACCTTACCTCCTGGGTTAGGTGGAGGTCCTGAATACAGGTTAAGAACCTGCGAGAGTGGTTATAACTAGCTGACTGCTCCTCCTAGCATATGTCTGGGTAGTTAAGTTCCCCCTTGACTAACATCTCTAGACCTCATAGCCTCAAGCTGTTTGGAAAATTCCTGTTCTAGCTTGTTGTCCTGGTGCTGCGGCCTGTAGTAGATCCCCCCCACCAGATCCCTTTCACCCTGAGCCTCTTGGACCCTAACCCACAGAGTTTCTGCTTGACCACCCTTTGAGCCTAATTTGATTATGGAAGATGTGTACTGTTCTTAGGTTCCCCACCCCCAATCCAGAAGGAACATTTGCTATGAAGCCACAATGGGGTGCTCCTGGCTCCAGCTGGGCTCCTTCTCCCACCTGCTGTAAGTACAGGGTGATTGTGATCCCTGGGACTCCCTTCTTGCCCCACACTTCTTCCTTTATATATTCCATCCCTCAAGACACCTCTAGGTACTCTTCTCAGATTACCTGAGGAGTTTGGTTAACCTACCAATGGGTCAACTTGATTTATTTCTGATTCTTCTTTCAGATGACAATGAGATAGAAAGTTCACAATCACTTTCATTTTCCCTGGCCTGGATTTGACAGAAAACTGGAATGATTGCAGAGCTAAAGCCTACCACATCATTCTGACATTGTCTATTTTAACAGACCTAAGCAATTTCAATGGGGCATGATCTGTAGTCAGTTTAAATTCATGACTCAACAGTACCTAAAATATTCAATTCCCCATTTTAGGGCCAGGCACTCTCTCTCAACTGTTGCATACCTTCTCTCATGCTCACTGAGTTTTCTACTAGTATAAGCCACTGGCCTTTCTGTCCCTTGTACCACTTGTGATTGGACTGCTTCTGTAGCCTCACCAGATGTATAAGCCTGCACAAAGAAAGGCTGCGTGAAGTCAGGAAAGTGCAAAACCATGTCCTGACACAAGGCTGCTTTGATTACTTTGAATGCCTCTGCACTTCATATCCCACTTAACGGAGCCATTGCCTCTTCCCCTGGTGGTATCCATTAAAGGGCTTTTTAATTCAGCAAACTGCGGAATAAACCTGCAGTAATAACTGGCTAATCCCAGAAAGGCTTGTATCTGTGTCTTATTCTGTGGGCGACAGTAATTTTTTATCTCCACTTTATCTACCAAAGGTTTTATGAGGCCCTGCCCCAATTACAAACCCAAGTACTTGGTCTTCACCTTTCCCAAGGTACATTTCTTTGGGTTAGCCTTTAGGCCAAAGGAAAGCCTACAAAGAATGGAGGACGGGATTCACCTCCAAGGAGGATTATTCTGCACTGGTCTGGTCCTGCAGGGAGCAAACCAGGAAAGCCAAGGCTGAAACTGAACTCCAACTAGTTTCAAGCATCAAGGACAACAAAAAGTCCTTTTTCAGATATGTGGGGAGCTGGAGGAAAAGCAAGGGCAACGTTGGACCCCTGCTAAAACCAGATGGGGCAACTGACAACTGACGCCCAGGAAAAAGCCAACCTATTAAATCG
>NW_017728943.1:10669702-10690287 GCF_001723895.1 Crocodylus porosus | reverse complement strand
GACCCCAGCTGACTTCCTGCCCTTTGGGCAGGGGGCTGGACTCGATGATCTCCCGAGGTCCCTTCCAGCCCTGATGTCTATGAAATCTTAAATCTTGTAAGACAACCCTAACAGTTCTCATATGTTGGTCCCATCATTCAGTATAGATGACAATATCACCGATGTAGGTTGCTGCATACCCCTGATGTGGGGCCAGTACCTAATCTATAAGCTGTTGGAAGGTCACAGTAGCTCTGTTGAGGCAGAAATTCATACAGCCCCCAAGGACTACCAACAGTGGTTTTGGCCTGGTCCTCTAGTCTTAATGGGATCTGCCAATATTCTTTTGCAAGGTTGAGCATTGAGATAAACTTGGCTTGCTTAATTTACTCTAAAAGCTCACCTACCCGAGTCATAGAGAAAGCATCAAATCATGTAATTGTATTTAATTTCCAAAAATTTATGCACAGGCACAGAGTCCCATTAAGCTTTCAGAATGGTTACAATTGGGGTCCTCCAAGGACTTCATGACTCTGGGATGACCCCATGCACTATGGGCACTTGTACACATACATGTAATGCATTATTGGGAGCTTTTAAAAGCACCCAGAGCTGCGTTGGATACATTTGTATAAATGGCGAAATACATGTCAGCACTGAGAAAATCATGGCAGTGTGCTTTTGAACTAAAACACACCGATGGTATTTTAGATTCAAAGAGTACCGCTGCCATCAATTTGTGTGCTCTGTTCTGCTTAATTGAGTCTGCTTCAATGTGCTGGATTTCTGGTGTATTGGAACAGATTGCATGCATGTATGTATGTAAATGACCTAACATTTTATTCATCTCCTCTTTGATAGGCTGGTATTAATAATAGGGTATTGTTCTCCACTTTTCTCAGACTTTTTTCCCCTCTGGCATAATGATCTTATGCACAGCACCCATTTGCTCGCCTCAGCACTTCACTAAAGACATACACAGACTCCTGGACTACTGATCTCAACTGTTCATGTTGCCTACCCATGAGATTTTTCCCTAAAGGTACCCTACCTTCTGGCTCTGTACATGTTATGACTTCTCCTACTTCCTGTATGAATGCCTCCTTTTTGTGCAATGGGGCTGCTAAAAGGCCTTCCAGCTCCTGCCATAATTTCAACAAGTTTACATGGTAAACTTTTTTCTCCTTTCTATGATCAGGTTGGAATACGTCATAGCCAGCTGGGCCAGCCCACCTCACAATTTCAAATGGGCCTTGCCAACAGGTAAAAAATGTACTAGTGGAGCTGGGAAGGAGGACCAGGACTTTCTGGCCAACTTAAAACTCCTGCTCCCTGGTGTTCTTATCATACTGCTCCTTTTGTCTACTCTTCACCTGTTGTAAGTTACCTGTGGCTACCTGCTTGGTGATCTGCAGCCTCTCCCTCAGGGACACTGTGGCAGAATAACATCTATGTCTTTCCCCAAACTCTGCTATCTGACAATTTGGTTACCATGGTCACTGCAGAGGACAGACACCTCTTCCCCCATCAGCTTCATGTAAAACTAAGTTGTAACCTAACCTGAATACATTTCAGAGGGAGAGGGAAACCTGATCCCTCTGCCGACATGACTGGCCTCACATACCTGGGTGGGAGGCTCAAACTCCCTATTGTTCTAAGCAATGCCAATATGACTGGGAGGGGGCTAGAGACCCTGCCAGTAAACCTGGCAACCAGTGATGCATTTCAAATTGGTTGGCTGGCAGCCAACAGTTGTGGGCCTTCACTGGATCAGGTAAATGAGGTCACAAGTGCTATATAAGTAAGGAGGAGCAGCAACCATGATGAAAAGTCAGAGAAGCTGAACCATCTGAAAATCTCTCTCTCTCTTAAAATTCATGGTCAATGAACTGCTTGCCTCCAAAGGAAATCTCCACCTGCCTCTGGATGATGCTTTTGAGTAAGCTATTTAAGATCTAACTAGATAGATAACTTGCAGTAACTCAGATGCGTGATCAAAGGCTACCATGCCACTGTTTGCTCTAAGGTATTTCTCTGATATTGCTCTTCCCTACAACCTATTCCAATCCTACTCTTGTAACCAAGTTCTCCTTTGTACCTAGTATAGGAGACTTATTGGGAGAGGGTCTAGATTATGCCATGGGGTCCCCTTGGTTTGACTGACTAAGGGAGACCACTATTTGCACTTCATATTGAAGGAAGCACCCCAAGTTCTTGCAGCAGGTCAAGTACCCTCATGGACTACTAGCCCTGTGTTTCCCAGAGGACGCAGGTCCAGGATCAGTCCAGACTGTGGGCGGTGGTGGCATTACCCCCAGGCTTGTGGGTGTGCTCCAGGAAGTGGGTTGGCCAGATGTGAGGCACCCCCAGGGGGGCACTTGGAGCCTGGAAGTTGGCCGGGCACAGTGAGGTGGGTGGCTCAACACAGGAGCATGCCCTACTGGCCCACCACACATGGTGGTAGTGGTGGGATCAGGCAACCTGCTACCTTGAAGGCATAATTTGGGGAAGGTTATAGAGTCACTGAAAACCCTTGAGCAAACAATCTCTAATTTGGCATCGGGTCAACTGGACAGTATAGATAGCTAGGATCACTGACAAGTATGACCACCTGACCATGGACCAATTGGTGGAGAAGCTGAAGAAGATAGGCATCCAAAGAAAAAGAGGGCAAAAAAGACAGAACCTGATTGAAGTCCTGCTGGACTATGAGCAAACCAGGGAAGTGCACACCCTGGTTCTGAGTGGAAGTGGAGATGATGGAACCACTCTTCCCAATAAGCCACTGGGAGGGGAGCCCCCCTGAGCTAGAAATGCCTGAGGAATGACCCCCTTCTCCAACCCATGGGTTGGACCTCCAGAGATAAAGGCTGGTGCTGGAAGCTCTAGAAGCCCAGTGCAGGTGCATAAGCTTGAGCTAGAGTTGCTTAAGATGGAACTGTCAATGAGGGAAGCACAGTGCAAGCATGAGGCTAGAGATGCCCAGTAGCAGCATGAAGAGAGGGAGGCCCAGCGCATGGCAGGGGCTGAAGAGACAAGGCTCAAGCACGAACATGCACTTGAACTACTTCAAAGGCAGCATGAAACCGGAAGCCAGACTGATTCACCTCAGCTGACACCAGCTGCATCCCCCAGACTGAAAACCTCAGTGTTCTCTCACTACAAAGATGGGGTGATCCAGAAGTGTGCCTAAGAAACTTTGAAAACCATGCGTGCCAATGGAAGTTGGAAAAGGAACAGTTCATAAAACATATGGCTGCTTTGGTTGAGGGTGACATGTCTGTTGTCCTGAACAGACTGCCCTTGGAATAGACAGATAATGAGCTCATATAGCAAGTGGTTTCCATCCTGACCTCTTTGTCAGTCTCCCATCCTTCCTGTACCAGATCTAGCAAACTACAAGGAGAATGCTCATATATCACATCGAAAGGAGCATAGCCCAAAGAGACCTGGGGAGCCTTCCTAATTGTAAAGAGCAATGGAGGCACTAAAAGGTCCTATGTCTTAGGGCCTTCCTGGCAGTGGTGAAGCATATTTTTCAGAGTCCCACTGAAACGTTCAGCTAGTGTGTTGGTCTGGGGATAGTAGACTGAGGTCCTCAAGTGCTTGATCTTAAGACAGAGGAAGATGGAGGGACAGAGAGCCAGAGTCATTGACAGAGCCAGAGCCATGAATGACGTGTGCCTCCAGTGGCTGTAGGCGGGGAGCTCCCACAGATGCTTCTGGCACTGTTGGTGGTGGGTGGTGGGTGGAGAGTGCCGACCAGGGGTCAGCAACCACCCACAGACGGCATTGGCAGCATCAGCAGCAGCCAGCAGCGATCGCTGACTGCCCATAGATGCCACCAGTGGTGTTGGCGGAAAGGGGTGGCGGCGAATGGTGACCACCCACAGGAGCTGCCAACAGTGTTGGTGGTGCTTTTTTGTAGGGTGTGCCAGAGCCAGAGCCAGGAGAGGAGAGGAGACTGAGAGACGAACCAGAGACAGGGACGGATGTGGCTCTTGAAAGGTCCCCAAAACTCATTACATAGCCCTCCAGCTGAAATAATTGCCCACTCCTACTCTATGGCTCATGGCTACAGTGAATAGGAAGACCAAATGGATATTACTGGCAAAACCTCCTGTCCTGGAGATTTTCAAAATGTTATCATCAGTAGAATTCCCACTGGGACAAAGACTCAAACAGCTCGGTGATCAAAAAGCAATTGTTTAAGGCAGAAGTTGGCAACCTTTTATTGTGACAGTGTAAAATAATTCCCCAGTTTTTTTCTCTCTCTTTCTTTCTCTTTTATATATCTATAGATATAGATATTCATTCCCTCCCCTCCCCCAACTATTTCTGACTTTTCTTTTCCCTCTCTATTCCCTATAGATAATTATAAGTAAGCTAAGATATAGGATAAGCTTTAACATTTTATTTTAGCTAGTAAGTTTTATTTTTCTCTCCCCTCTTTGAAAATAGGTGCCCTGCTATTTTGATACCAATACCCACTGTTTTACAAGTGATAATTATTATGTTTGTATTGCTTTTATATTGTGTGATTACTGATTTAGGCTTAAGTTAGCGTAAGTCATGTCAAGTTTCCACTTTGCCATGTCAAGTCTCCATCTTATCCCCATGCCCGATTGTGTAACCCATGACTCACTACCCCTCCTATGCAACTTGGTTCCTGAATGAATGGGGATGAATGAGGGTGCTTGAGAGACAATGGCAGTAGGTTTAAAAATAGCTCCTTCTAAATGACTGAACCAGCAACGCCAATACCTGGACACAATATTTCGTTGTGCCACCCTCAGCATTTAAGAAACAAAAGATGAGGCAACCCACCACTGTGCCAGTCTTCACATGCTCAGTAAGAATATCTGGAACCCTCTGGAACAGGACTGGCATTGCCTGGACAGGCCCTCCCCATAGAAGATTAGAGGTAGTCTGCTCCATAAAAGGGGTAGTGAAGACTGACTCCTTGGGAATGCCATTTCCATCTGGACCAGACCAGCTCCACATCACACTGCCTATCCATCCAGAGGCCCTGCCAGTGACCCCCTCTGGACAACTTTGAGCTGAAGGAGACCCCGACTGGCCACTGAGGACCCACTTTCAGCCTGGGATAGGCAGAAATCACCTGCATATTTCCTCCTCCAATTTGGACTCTCTCTCTCTCCTCCCAGACTTCAGTCCTTGCACTAAGTCTCTTTAACCCCTGCTGCCATTGTCTGTGTGTGTGTGTGTGTGTGTGTGTGTGTGCGCGCGCGCGCGCGCAAAGGAACCAATGAAATATTGTGTCACCATCTCCCCTGTTCAATAAAACCACTGTCGTTTGTAACTCCGAGTTGGATTGTTTTTTACTAAGCTCCAGTCTTTTTCCTATCTTAAATTCCAGTCTCTGTTTCTCTCAGCTCCGGTTCCCACCACCCTGCATTTTCCTGATCTCTCAATTCTGTCTCCCTTTTCTGCCACCTCTCAGCTCCTCTTTGACCCTTTCTGCAATCTCTCAGCCCTGTCGCTTTCTGCAAGCAGTTAACCCCACCCCTGCCACTTTTGCATCTTCTCAGCCCTGTGGCTTTCTGCAATCTCTCAGCCCTACTCCCAGTTTTCCTCTCCCTACATACCTCTCAGCTCCTGTATAGTCTCCTTGCTCTGAGTCCAGCCTCCGGGCTCCTCCCCAGCATCACTCCTTTGCTCTGCCAACTTTCTGCTTTCAATTAACACCAATTAACCTTAAGTTATCCCAACTTCCTCTCCAATCTGTCAGTTCTAATCCTGGCACTGGCAACTTTCATCTCAGTCTCAACCAGCAGTAACCTGAAGTAACCCCAAGCCTCAGCTCCTAAACCCAGCTCTCTCTAAGTCTATTGGTTCTAATCCCGGTCCTGGCAGCTTTCACCCCCTACACTTTCTCTCTCCCTTAACCTCCCTCCAAGCACATACATATGTACACACCATAAATTAGGAACTCACTAGTGTGTAGATGTAGGTGACCGGTATGTATGTGAACTGATATACATGTATGTTACTGTATGCATGATATACGAATTAGTGATCTGTGTATTGGGTGTGCAGGTATTGATTCTTGTCTAATTTCTTTTGGTCTGTATAGTGTGTGTAGGTACTTGAATTGGTGATAGGCATGCATTTGCCTAGGCTGGTAATTTTGGATGTGTATGTACCTGGATTGGTAGTGTGCATGTGCATGCCTGGTGGGGGTGCATGCACCTAGAATGTGTATATGCACCTAGTGTGTTTGTCTCCACCTAATTGATTTTTGAGTGTGTGCATGTGCAATTGTATACCACGTCCTCCTGTCTAACAGCGCAATATTGAGATCCTGAGGGTTGGCCTGCCCCCACAGGGCAACAGCACGACAGAATGATCCAGCTCAGTCCAAGGTGGGCTTGCATTAAGACCTGGTCTTTGCTCTTCCCCATGGCCTGGATATGGAATGGCATGGGCAAAGATTCCTGCTGCCTGGCTGTGGCAAAGAAAAATCTTGGCTACAGTGCAGCACAGGCAAAGGCCCCCACCACCATAGTCCCCTACCACCTGGCTGTGGTGCAGCTCTGCCAAAGCCATCTGCTGCTGGAATGCTGCTGAAGCACCCCAGGCCTGTGGGTTGGTTCCAGTGGGTCCAAAGGTTGATCCAGTTGTCAGGCCATAAGTTGCTTATCCTTATTTAAGGTATTAAATGGAACTTGTCCTTAAACCTTTTCCTATTGCAACATTTGACCAGTTTGTATATTGGAAGTCAAAGTTATCAATAATGATATTTTTGTTAGTGTTAGTTGCCTCTTTGGTCTTCTGCAACAAAGTGTCCTTGATATCATTTTCCTGATGTGAAGAGAAGTAATATAGTCCTAGTAGCATATTTTTATTCTTAGAAGTTGTGATTTGTAGTTAGACAAATTTACTATGTTTTTCTGTCATTCAATGCAATGTTTTAGATACAGTACATTATTTCCTTTCCATGACCTACCTCATAATTTTTTCCTGTCCAGTTTATGGTCCCATGTTAGAGTTAACTCACTATTTTTTCATGCCACCATGTTTCATAAATACTTGCTACATCAAGTTCCTTTGCCATTACTAAGCTTTAATCTGAAGTGCCTGTTTAAAGATAACATCTTAAAAAAACCACATATTACCTGAATCCAACGTCTGAGTGCAGTGCAATATTCCAGGATTCCCAGCACTGATGATGTTTATTTTGGGGATTGTGAAGGACTATAAGCAGAGAGTTATCTTGGGTGTGGTGATAGGAATCAATGCACCTATACTGCTGTGTTGCTTTGTGAAGGACCTGAAAAAAATGAATGCTTAGGATAGACATAGAAGTAGCATATCCAACCCCTATAAGTTTTTTGCAGTGGATACACCATTTTTGTGACATCTACTTTTTTTATAATCTTCTTTATAGTAAGTCCCACTTTCTTTATAATAAGTACCACAAACAGCCTGAACATATGGAAACTCATTTTTTGTAACACTATAAGGTCATACGTAGTGTTACAAAAGTAACGTGTATCCAAAGCCTGAAAAACTATTGAAGTTACTGAATAACTTTGGTCACCTTTTAACTGGTCTAAATCTGATCTTGGACTAGCTGGGAAATACACTACTTATCCCCGAGCCATTATTCCTGTAAAAAAACAGCTCATAAATACCTGGAGAAGAACATGTGGTTGAAGATGTTCGGCAAAAGTCCAATCTGTCAAACACCGCTGCTGAATCTTTTGTATATCCACTAATTCTATCCTTAGGCCTTTCTTTTCTGGATTCACCTCAAAGTGCACCAAAACAACAATGAAATAAAAAATTCTGCATTCATTTGTTTTATACTGAGTGTAATCTTGTTGGCTTAAATGACAGCATCCTGTGCAGTATCACAATTAATTGCATAAACTTGCACACAAATAAACCCATATGACAATGTTTTAGTAAGAATAAAAATTGCCAAAAAGTTTTGCTTTTGACTTTTTTTACGGACAACTAAATCTAAATATTTTTATTGTTAAGTTATATGCTTCTGAGTCCTGTAAGCAATTACAGACTTATAGGCAGGTCCTGTGAAGTCACTTTAACATGGTTTCACTTATCATGGGCTATATGGCAGACAGGTGTTTGTGAGGATGTCAAGCCACATAGTATGTTAGTGGGACACAGTTTGACAGTTTCTTTCAAGCTTCCATGCTAAAATTAAACACACAGAGTCAATGAGGCTTGCCATGGGAAGGTTTCTTTTACCCCCTCCCCAGCCTTAGGTAGTCCGGATTATTATAGAATTACCCGACACTGATTTTACACTATATAAAAGCTGTTGGGCTTCATACTGCTAATCACAAAACACAACAGAATCAACCCTCAGAGATTTGCCAAGGAATCCCCAACAGTAGCGATTTGCTTTGTAGAGCATCATCCTTCATGTCACATTTTAGAGCATAATGTATTCCATTCACTACAATTATAATTTCTGAAGTGTGGAAACCAATCACTTACTTCCTTTAAAAGAGGATCAACCAGATCATCTCCTCCACCTTTGCCATTCTTTTCTAAATGCACTGAAAATTGAACACAAAAGAAATATGCTTTGTTATTTTGTGGCCTACTTAATTCTGCAATATTACTCATGTGTTGTGGCCAGACTCTTGCCCACCCACCATAATGTTTTGTGTATCTCTTTTAACTTTGCTTTGTCATTATGTATTGGGCTCTGCTTTGATGATGCTAAAAACTTTTTGACCATGCTGAAGAAAGTAGGGCCTCCAACTGATCTATCAGTTCCACAATCGTGTCACAAGTGGTGATCATTAATTGATTCTACAGAAAGGAAGAAAATACTGATATTATACTTTGTACAAAGAGATGTACCAAGACAGAGTTATTGTATTTTCTTGTATACCTCCCCATCCACCCTGAATAAGCCACACACTTGTTTTTGAAAGGTGGAATGAAGACAAAAAAGGATTTTTCCTTGAACATACTGTCAAGCACAGTATTCTTGTAGGGAAAACAAGCAGCTGCAGTAGGGCAGGGAGACAAAAACTCATGTCTGCTTTGTTAACTCTGCAGGACATGGACAGTGTGACAGGACGGGAACTCAGGGTCGCCGTGTTCCCCTTTAGTTACCCTCTATACCGTGCCAAGCTGCCTATCTGCACTTCGCAATCTCGCCCACCACATCTTTGGTCTTATGTGAATTATAGGGAGGCTACCTTTAGTCTTCCTGGACATGGTTCTCCTGTCCTATACTGGGCTCGTATTCTGGAATGGGGTTCAGGTGTACCCCAGCCTTATGGGCTCTGCGTGCCTCCAACCACCCCTGTACCACGCCCCAAGCCTCGTGTATGCATCAGACGTTCTTCGGTCTTATTAGATGCCTTCTCGCACTGCCCTCTCTCTCTCGGGGCTTCTTGCACTGCCCTCTCTCTCGGGGCTTCTCACACTGCCCACTGACGTGGTTCCCCTATGAGGCCTCCTCCATCCCCTTATAGCTTCACTCGGTCCTCTGGTCTTACAGCAACAACAAAACAGTAACACAAGCCCCTGGGCTATAACACAAAGCTAAACCGCTGGGCTAACCTCCTTTGAGTTGCCCTTTGCGGGTGCTCCATCCTTCATTAGCATAACTGACTGCTCGCATTCAGTCCTTTCCCCTTTGCTTAGTCAGGCAGCACTCCTTCTCCTTGGCTGCCAACCGAGAACCCCTCTCTTGGCCTCCAGCCTGTGCTTTATAGAAGTCAGCCCTGCCCCTTCTGGTCAGCTGACTCAACAGGTGTGGGCCCCTAGCTCCTCCTGGTTGCCCTGGCAACCAGCGCCTGGTGGCCATTCCTGCTCTTTAAGTAGCAGGCACCTTAGTCTCCTGCTACAGACAGGTGCTGGAAGCTGACCCTGCCAGGTCATCTGAGGGCCTGATCCTAGCCAGCAGGAATTGCAGAGTCAGTGGAGAACCCACCTTGCTTGAGAACAGGGGTTGGACAGTTTCATCCCATCAGAACTGGGCACTCAGCTGAGTCATTTGGCAGGTGCTGCTGACTTTACATCCAACTCAGCATACGAAGAGAAAAAGGGCTAGGGATGTCAGTTCAGCTAGCAGCACTTGCTGACTGAGTCAGTTGAGTGCCCAGTTGCACCGAAGCTGAACTGTCTGACCTGTTTTTGAGCTGGGTGAGCCCTTAGCTGACTCTACAGGTACCACTGGGTGCCCACGTGGCTCAGGAAGAGGAGCCAGGCAGTTTGATTCCCTCCCACAGGATCAAACCCTCTGGTCCCATATTTCCTTGTTTAAGACCCCCTCTTTCCAGCAGCCAATTTTCAGAAAAAGTTACGTGTTGTATTTGAATAAGTACAGTGATACCTTCATTTACTTTGTTTAATTTACATGCCTGAAATATGATTAGCCCTATTTCAACACATGCTTTATAACCCAAATTCTTATCTTATTATGGTTATGGAATAAGTTAAACCTTTAAAATATTTTTTAGAGATTCAAATGGTGGTGAAGGGTGTCAGATTGAAAGCAAAGGAAAAATGCCATCCTCTGTCTACAGAACAGGCAGAACACAGGAAGAATGGAAGGTTTTCCATTACACCCTGCAATATACTCAGCCCTCAACATGAAGAGCCTCACCTCTAAGGGAGTGTTTTGTGTTCACTTTCCAGTTCACTAATGAACTGGCTAAGGTTGCCATGTCCATTTCATAAGGACCACTAAACAACCATCACTTTTTGGTCATTACAAATGACAACTAGAAATGAAAGACTTAAATGAAATTACCACCCCAGCCATAAACAAGCTGTTAATAGATCATAAAATAAGAACACCACTGTTGCTACAAGTATATGCCATAGATTGACAACATGTGTTGATTCATGAACAAAATATGGTAGACCATCAATGGATAGGCAATGAATGCTTGCTATTTAGAGAGAGAGAACTTTCCAGGTAATACTAGTATTCTAAAGGAAAGCAGCTTCTGAAAATGGTTCACTCCATTTTCAGTGACTGTAAAGCCTTCCTAGTTGCCTTTAAAGTAACCCAGTTCACATAGAGCACTACTAGTACTACACTCACTTTCTTGAGAAGCTAGATTGCCTTATTTCTGTGAACAGGTTTTCCCTGATGATGTATTGCACATTTTCAACTCATTTCAGTATCCACGAGTAGCACCTGCGTGGCACGGTTCATTCTCTGGTGATTGTGGAATCCTGATAAGTATTGGCTTCATCATCTTTCAGCACTGGAGACAGCTTGTATATATACCAAGGGGAAACTTTATAATATAGATCAATTGCTGATATACCACAATAGCCACAGTACTGCACTATTTAGGGTACTTTTAACCAGTGAGGACCTGAAACCTGGCTATTATATGTTGCTTCTTTCACAAATGTAGCCTGTACATAGTCTGTACATGTTGGCATGTTTTTTTTCAGGATAAATTCCTATATTTGCTTGTTGAGATTATCTAGTCCTGGATGATGTACACTTGCCCCTCTTTTTCACCAAAGAGCTTTCCATATCTCAACCGAGCAACCAACAAAGTGCTGATAATCAATTTGGTTCAGGGAAAGCACAGAAGTAAATCTGCCATGTATTAATTTCTGCTCCTATTATTCCAATAACTCCTAAGCCTAATAGCTTCTCTTTTCCTGATACTTGTCTTCCCAGGGGCTTAAAACCCTGATCAGTCCGAACAGCTGTCCAGTGCAACTCAAGCTTTCCATCTGACTTTTGCAAAACTGCTCAAAACTTAACAGGCCTCTTCTGCCCATCTTATGAGGCATATACAGCCTCTCAATGGAGTTGTTTCAATAGTGCATGCAGGAACTCATAAAAGAGCCTCCTTTTCTTTCTAAGGTATCCTGACTCATCTTAAACCACTTGCGTATTCCAAAGGCATACCACAATATGGGTACAATGGAGATATTAATTGCCACAATTTTTTTCCTGGAATTTGATTAAGTTCTCAAGATAGATTCCAAATGATGAAAACACCCTTTTGGCTATCTTTTTGTGTCTCGGAGTGTTTCATCTTTGGATATCAGTTTAGTCACAAATATTTATATTTTTATTCTGATTCAGGTTCTTTGATTTCAGATTCTTCTATGACTATCAGGTTGGTCTGCCTGACTGAATTTCTGGGTTGGACAGTTAGCCTGGTATACTTATCCAACTCAAAGCTCACAGGGATAGAATTGCTTAAGGAGTTACAATTTTCATCAAAATTTGGACTTAAATTCCATTAGAAGTATGCAGTTTGAAGTTATGCATATAGAGTAAATTTGGGCTGATCTTTGCCTAATGTAGACCCATAAACAGAGTCCTATAGTGCCCAGCTCAATGGGTTAAGTCTGAGGCAAATTTACTGTGGACTCAGACTGTTTCCTTGGAAGAATATACTGGGATGTGTATGTATATCTGTATGTGTATATAACCATACACACTTTGCATATTTAAATTGGATTGAAAAATAACCACTAGAGAATCAACTGTTGGGAATAATGCTGCACTGGACTTCAGGAGAGGGAAAATGGATCAGTCAGTTCCATTTACCTGAAGAGCAAGATCCTGATTGCTCTTCACTGTGGTCTTCCTGCATCAATGCTGAAACCTCATGACTACAAAAATAACACCTTATCTTCTATATTAGAATTTACATGACAGAAAGGAAGTACATCGGATGCAGAATCCTCCAGGCACGAACTTCCTGATTTAGGATCAAACAGGTCTTTTACATCTGTGATTCTACACTTTGAAGTCTTCCTATTCAGCTCCAAATCAGATTAGAATGACAGAACTGCTACATACAGGCCTCCTGTAGAAATACTAACATCTGAGACTGCAAACAAAGTAGAATGGTTTGCACAGCTACAAACTATAAAATCATGCTTGGATACTCTCCTTGAATTTGGTTATTGAGGCCAAATTCAAGAAGCATCTAAGAGAATATAAGTTAAGATAAATTTATTTTAAGATAAATATTATTTAAATTAAGATAAATAAACTGTGTTTCTAACTATCGTCTTCTAACATATACCCTTGACCAAAATAGACTTCCTCTGATGCCATTAGTCTCATGACCCTTTCCAGCATCTAACATATTTACACAGTGCCTCTAAATTTGACCAGTAAATCTGAATGCTAGGGTGTCTAAGCTGGTGTAACCTATACATTAAAGGACATAAGAGCAAAGCTGGGAAAGAGAGTAACAGAAGCAACTATCAAGATGATGTAAAATGTGCAAGTAAAGGTCAAGCACCTGCTATTTTAATTTTTAACTGTCTGCACTTTCTTCCTGGTTCCTGATCGGGCTGTGTGAAGTTTCGGGTGCTGATTCGATTTATGTTTAAAGGAGATTTATGTTTAAAGTTATCATTTAAATAGCAAGTTTTCATTGTTTTACTTCTCTAAAATACATTTTAAATCAGACACAATATAAGCAGTTTTTCAATACTATGTATGTTATGCAAAGCTCTCCTATATAGACATTGCTTTTTAAATAAAGTTTAAATAAACTGTTTAATGATATCAGACAAAATACCCAGCTCATTCAGGATTTCTACGTAGGTACCCAAAGACCACCAAAAACAAAAATAAAACAGTATGCACGAAACAAGTGATTAATAAAAAGTTTATACAAAGATACAATTGATTAAAAAGATTATAAAATACTCCAATAGGAAATAACATGTGTGGCAGAAGGCTACCTCTGTTTCTCTCCCAAAACTCTGCTCTGTGACAGTTTGGTTAAGATGGGCCTTGCAGAGGGTACACACCTTACCCTATCTCTTTAGGTAACCTGAGCTGGATACATTCCTGAGGGAGGAAGGAACCTGCTCTCTCTGCCTATGTTACTGGCATCACATACCTGGGTGAGGGGCTTGCATTTCATGGGGAGCTAGGAACTCCCAGTCTGCCCAGCAACTAGTGATGCATTTCAAATTGGTTGGCTGACAGCCAACAGGTGCTGACCTCCATTGGACCACGTAAATGAGGTCATAAAGGCTATATAAGTTAAGGACTGCCCAGGAGGAGGGGGCAGCAGTCATCAGGAAGACACAGGGAGAGAGAAGAGCTGGAACATTTGAAATTTGCTCTCTCTCTCTCAAAACTCATGATCAAGGGAATCTCCACCTGCCTCTGGATGATACCTGTGACTAAGCTACCTGAGAGCTAACTAGATATATAGTTTGCAGTAACTCAGATGTGTGATCAAAGGCTACCCAGCCATGCCAGTTTGCTCTATGGGATTTCTGAGATTGCTCTACCCTGTATCCTATTCCAACCCTACCCCTTGTAACCAATAAAGTTCTCCTTTGTACCTAGTGTGGAAGACTTATTGGGAGTGGGTCTAGATTATGCCTTGGGGTCCCCTTGGTTTGGCTGACTAAGGGAGACCATTACTGGTGCTTCTGACTGAGGGAAGCATCCCAAGTTCTTGAAGTGAATCAAGTACCCTCGAGGGCTACTAGGTCTGTGTTTCCCAGGGTATGCAGAGCCAGAATCCAGCCCATCTCTGGGTGGTGGCAATGTTCCCCCAAGCTAGTGGGTGTGCTCCCGGAAGGGGGTCAGCCAGATGTGAGGTGCCCCCAGGGAGGCACTTGGAGCCTGGAAGGTGGTCGGGCATAGTGAGATGGGTGGCTCAATGCATGAGTGGCCCCTACTGGCCCACCACAACACGTAAAAGAAAAAATGTACAAAATAGCTGGTTTAAAATCTTCAGCTAGGAACAGGAATTACACAAACTGGTATAAATGACTGGAACCAGTTCAAATCTGTAACATAAGAGAAGTTCAGTGCACATAAACCACTTTCAAAATGTCCAAAACCAGTCTAAGATAAACCTGGATGGATATAGTATCAGACTTAACTGATTTAGATTACATTGTTTTACTGAACTTCTGTCCCAGATCCCCTTTAGATTCAAGTTAACTCACAGTCCCCCAGCATCCTAGGATGCTTTGCACCTCCACTGGAAATCCACCCGCATGGGGTGGGTGGGCTAGTCTTGGCCCGAGCTGTCTGCTCCAGATGAGTGGGAAAGTGTGCTCTAGCACCCTTTGGTTTCTGGCCTGGGCCACTGCAGGTATGTGGCTGCATTTCTGGGATTGAAAATGAATGTCTGTTTACTTGCTTATTGGTTCAATTAATGCAGCTTAGACTAACCTGAGAAGATTGAACTGATTCAGCCTAGGGCTTTCTGACTGTCTGTACTTGGCCTTCCAGAGTAACATTAATAGATGTGCCATACCTGAGCCTTCAGGAATTTTCTCATCAGGAGCATTTTCCATGATGGATAGTTGTCTCAGCTGTTTTGCAAACCTGGCTGGATTATCCCATGGGATATAAGATACTTCATAATCACCGCCAAGCATCAACCCTGAACTCTCCAGTAGACCAGAGTCATCAAGCTCAGTCAGCCTCAGGCTCTCAAAAGTAAACACTTTGAAGGCTCTTTCTACTTCAGCCCAACTCAAGAGTTCTGCAAGAAAATTAAAACCATTCATAGAAAGTGTCCTTGTTGTTCAGTAAAAGATGAACAGCAAACTGACTAGGTGTATTGTCCTTGGCATCTCTGCTAAGCCTGACAAGGAATATAATGGTGATAATAATTTACTTTAACTTGTCTCTTTCTGGAATCCAATTTCCTGAATTCTAGAAGACTGCAATTGCACACTGAATTAGCACCGTTAAAACTGGCATATATTACACAGTGCTACTTGAAAAGCTTTTCATACATATTGAAAACACTGGATAAAGAAATGTAGAAAAGTAGGGTTGAAAGGGATCTTCAAAGGTCCTCTGGTCCAACTCTAAGTCAGAACTATCCCAATCACCCATGAAGTGAGGGAGCTCCTGTCTAGCCCTCCCTTGTCCGCCAGCTGTGGCAGGGCAAAGCCAGCAGGCAGCTCCCTGCTGCTCTCTTTCCCCTCCCTTCCCTGCTAACAGTCACCTGCAGGCAGTGCAGGGCTGGGAATAGAGGTAGTTCAGGCTGCTGCAGTGCCCCCACCTGCTGGCCAGGGCTGGTACAGGCAGGATTGATTTTGCCCCACCCCCCTCAACCCCTGTTGGGTTGGGGATGGGGGGTGGGGCAGTGAGCTCTAACTCATGGTGCTTTGTATAAAGTGCCATAAGTTAGAGTGTGACCCTAACATCTGGAGGTACCCTAAGTCAGTTGTGGAGCTCTGCTTCATTTTCTTGCTGCTGAGCTTTGTCCCCTCCAACATCCACATGTTCTGGGCTTCAGAGCTCTTCTTAAGATCCCCTGAGCTAAAAACAAGCAACTGGTTTGATGAAGCCCTAATTAGGACAGGCTCAACTATTTATATACTAGACTTAAATAGCAATTAAGTCAAGTTCATTTGAATAATTCACTGGTACTTAATGTGGGATAATGGACTTGTAAGTCTGGGAGAGCTGCAGTTTGGTGCAAGACAAGAAGCTGAAATGTGAACCAAGCCAGTTATCTGTTTTTAGTTCTAGCAGTATGTATGTGGAGTGTAGGGGGCAAGGGTAGGGAAGTTCTGAGCTTCCAACTGTTGCCCTTTACAGCACACATAGGTTCTTGAAAACCTCCAGTGATGGAGATTTCACAACTCCCCTAGGCAGTCTATTTTACTGCCTCACTGCTTTAACAGGGAAGATGTTTTTCCTGGTATCCAATCTAAATTTACCACATCTATTTCTTCTCTCCTATCTGAATCCAAAATTAGAGAAATGGCCAAAAACATTAACTTGAAGGAAAGCTCTCAGCTATGGTGTAGTCCACTGAATGCCACCAGAACTGATATCTACTGGCTGGTACCATATACAAATACGAAGCACTTTTAAAAAAGTTGCATCTTAGCAATAATTATTATGTATATGCTGACAACTAAAAGCAATATAATTAGTGTATATTAATTTCAAGCAAAGCATAATGTGTCTGCAGAAAATGGCATCAAGTAAAAAGAGTTCCAAGATCTATGCCAAATGACAGTAGGAAAGGAACTGGGGGGGCAGGGAAGTTTTTTATTTTGTATAGCCATGGTGTGAACATTCAGACTTTAGAATGCATTTCATGTGGCTTTTCTAATTGTTTCACACTGCACATCATTCTTGCACATACAAACAGGGTAGAAGACCACAGTTCTTGATGGAGAAATAAGCTTAACTTGCATATTTGAATAAAAGACTACTGTAAAAGCTGTTGTACTATTCATGCAAGAAACTCAAAGGGAATGCAATTTGACAGCCATCATTATTTTTAAGTAATGCTTGTTGATCAACATAAAGCTTTACCTCAGTCCAAAAGTTATCGCACTATATATCTCAGTGGTTTCAAAACGCTGTTATCTGCATTTGGATTGGCATGAAAGGTCAAGTGATTAACATTTTTTGCCTTTCCTCTTTTAACCTCAATAGCAAACCTACATAACCTACGAGTTCTGACACATTGTCAAGATCCAGGCCTCAGTCCTTTGGTCTCCAACAAGCATTGTAACTGGTTTGCTCACAATCTAGAAACTGACACTTGGATTAGCCAAAACTTCATGCTAGATTAGGGTGATTTCATGCTAGACAAGTGGATTTTACAAAAGGGCTGGTTATGGAAAATAATCTTAGATTGGGTGATCATCAACTGATTCAATTCAGTATACTTTACAATATAGACCAAGGGGTGGGCAATTATTTCAGGCGGAGGGCCACTTACTGGGTTTTGGCAAGCCATCAAGGACTGCATGACAGGCAGCCAGGGGCAGATAAATATTAATTTTCTAAACTTTTTAGGGGCCCCACAAGCTGGATAGAATGGTCTGGTGGGCTGCGTTTAGCCCATGGGCCGCATTTTGCCCACCCCTGGTATAGACAATAGTGCCCATAACTAGGATTTTGGACTTCCAAAAGAGAAACTCTGAGAAACTAAAGAAACTCCAAGATGAAAGTAACAGAGTTGGCTAATCAATCTATATTTCAGCCAGACATTTGATACCGTGCCTCATGAGAAACTACTAGCTGGAGTGGAGAAGATGGGGATTTATACCATACTTTATAGTAGATAAAGACTTGGCTAAGTGGGTAGGTTATACTTAGGGGTCTATCTAAATGGCAGGTGGATTTACCAATTTTCACAGGTTGATTGTGGCCCAAAGCTCTAATTCTATGTTCATTTCATGGTGGCTCCACCCTTTGGTGCTCATTAATGGAGAGACTCCACTCCTCAGTGCTGACTGGTGGAGAAACCCTGGGCAGGGGGTAGAAGGGATGAGGGGGCAACTGCCATCTTCTCTGCTGCCCTTCTTGTCACACCACTAGCTGGTGCCTTCCCCTCCTGGCAGTGAGGACTGTTGGCTCCCACTGGGGAGCCAGACTTTTATTTTAAAGGTTTTTTTATGTTGATTTTGTGGTTTCTGCAAAATCTAAAAAACCATGAATTAAGTAGGTCCCCAGTTATACTTTAAGAGGAGAGGGGCTACTTGTGGTGTTGTATAAGTCTTGGGGCATATCTAGTTAAGTATTTTCATCACTGACTCTGGTGCAAGAACCAGATGTGTCCTTACAAAATTTACTGGTCACATAAATTTAGGCAGTATTGCCAATACAGAGAAAGATGAGTTTATTATCCAGGGGGTGCATCTACACATACAATTTACAGCACCTGAATAAACTGTGTAGCTTATTGCTCCGGAATTAATAGCTCCTGGACATACCATTTGAAGGTGTGCCTCGGAGCAATTAACTCTGGAACAATAAACTTTGCAGTTTATTCAGGCACAACATGTGGAGCCAAAGCAGAGCAGCCCTGGCTGGTAGAAAGCCCTGGGGGTCAGCCTGCCAGCCCAAGGTTGCTCTCCCTGGCTCAATGTGCTGGGGAAGGCTGGCTGGGACACAAGGGAGCTTCAGTGTGGAGCTAGCTGGCATGCAATCCCCACTCTGAAGTACCCTTGTGCTTCAGCCAGCCAGGCAGCATTGACACATGCGCTGCTGCCATTTTTTACTCGATAACAGGATAGTGCTTGAATTTACAAGTACTATCCTGCTGTGGAGTAAATTTGTTTACTCTGTTTGTTTTTGCCTTCCTTTACAGCATGGAGTATGGTCCATCTGACAGTGTATTGTGAACACCTGCTATTACAAATCTCCCGCTATTACAATAGCATAAATATTATTGGTACCCTTATCTCACTTGCTTTCTTTCTGTGGCACTTAGTTTCTCTTGCATGCCACAGCCACAGAGCACCTACTAGAAAACCTATGAGGCTATTTTGTAGGCCTTTCTGGGCAAAGTTGTCTGTGAATGCAGGGGAATAGAATCAGTGGGCCTTCCAATCCTGCATTCCTACATTCCAAAGAATGGGAATTGGTGACTACTGGCTAGTACAGAGGTAGTTGGAAAAATCAAAAACTTTCCCCCCAAAGAATGGGTTCCCACTATCTCACAGGAATCTATCCTTAAATAACAACAAAACAGCAACAGAAAAGAGAATTCACCATTGGTACAATAATGCATGAGCTCATGGACTCTGGCCAAACGTTTAGTGTTGTTCCCAGGCGAAGGAAGGGGGAACCGAAGAAGTTTCACAAGTGGAAGCTTGTCCATCATTTTCTGTTCAATCTTTTCTGGGTTTAAGTCTTCTTGGACCTGGAGCAAGGAGTGAAATTTAAGAAACAAGGTAGAGTTTCATAACAAAGGATTTCTCAGCATTCATTTAAAATATAAGGCAAAACATTTAAGTATGTGTTAACTCTGAAGTCAGTGGGACTTAAGCACATGCTTAAGCATAGCAAATGCTTATACTTCTTACTAAATCAGTGTAAGTAGAAGATGAAATGAGCTGTTTTTCTATTCTCTTCATTGTGGGGGAATGGTAACTTAGTAGGAAGAAAAGAGAATAGCTGACGGAAGGTAAAATTAATAGATGTTTGTTAAAATCACAAAGACCATTTGCCATTATTAAACAGAAACTGAAAAGTTCCTGGAATATTAAAATTATGTATTGATGTAATCTGTGAGAATACAAAGAATACTTCTTTATTAGCTTTTTTCTTCCACATAATCTTATCTGATCTACACTATTAGCTATAGTGGCAGCCTCCACAAGAGAGAGGTCATAAAATTCAGTCTCACTGGGTATGTCTACACATGTTTTTACATGTGCCTAAATGGAATGTGCATTTGTCTAATGCCCATTAAAGTGATAAAGGTATGTATCTAAGGTGCATTAATGCGGTGTGCAGACTGATTTGGTACTAAAGTTAGTGGCCACCATGTACTGAAGGAATGTGTCTCTGCTAAAAAGTATCTTCCTCCTTCACCAGCCAACCATACTATCTGCCTTCTGTTGGAATACCTTCACTACCTGACAACTCCAATCTGCTTCCAATTTTGACTTAAAATGAATTCTAAAACCCCATAGAACTAATTCTATATAAAGAGCTCTGTCTTTTTATGCTGAATACTGTGTTTGTCTATTCTATTCTGTTCTAGTTTATTCACTGCACTCATCACTAAAGCATCTCCTTATTCACGTGGGCACCAATGACACGGCTCAGAGCACCCCCAGCCAGGTCATGAGGCGCTACAGGGATTTGGGAGCGGGGCTTAGGGGTCTGGGAGCTCAGGTGGTGTTTT
>NW_017728943.1:10618397-10668585 GCF_001723895.1 Crocodylus porosus | reverse complement strand
TGAACACCTTCAAGAGTAAATTGGATGGTTATCTTGCTGGGATCCTATGACCCCAGCTGCCTTCCTGCCCTTTGGGCAGGGAGCTGGACTCGATGATCTCCCAAGGTCCCTTCCAGCCCTGATGTCTATGAAATCTATGAAATATTTTGAAGCTGAAGCTGGGCTTCCTTGCAGGGAAATAGAAAGTAAGGAGAGGGAGGGGGAAGAGTGGTGAAGGACTGTTCTGATATCGACTGTAACTGTTTGGCTACCTGAGATGCTGCTGGTGTTGCTTACTAAGTTATTACCTGCTGTCGTTTAAAGTGGTGGACCAGGCTGAGGCTGTAGGGGAGGAGGAAACCTCATTGGGGAACACTACTATGTCATGTAGAGGCCCCAGCACCAGTGAGGGCGCACCTTAACACACCCACACAGTCAAGTCAAGAGTGTTGCTTGTCAGTAGCTTGAGATGCAGTTCCCCAGAAACCCCTGCACCTATCTACTTGTAACCTGGCAGGCTTCATGGCCTCAGCAGGGGCTACCATGTCTCCAGTTTTCACCCTACTGTGCCTTCACACACACGACACAACTTTTGCTCATCAGCAGCTTGAGGCGAAGTTTCGCAGAAATCTCTGCACCTATATCCTTGAAACTTGGCAGGCTTTGTGGCCTCAGCAGGGGCTACTATGCCTGCTGTTTTCACCCCATTGTGCTTTCACACCTACAAGTGACATGAGTTTTGCTTTCAAGACTTTGAGCTGCAGTTTCCCAGAAACCTCTATACCTATCTCCTTGAAACTTGGCAGACTTCATGCCCTCAGAAGTGTCTACCATCCCTGCTGTTTTCATCTAAGTCTGCCAAAAATAACAAAGTTATAGGCAGTTTCATGCTTCCCCGTTATAGCCTATGGACAAAATGTCAAAACAGCATCAAAACAGCGAACCAGTTTCAATTAAACGAAACAGAACAGTGCTTTCGAAACTAAATGAAACTCAAAATGAAACACTGTCCCATAGAAATGGCAAAACAGAAGTTGAAACGAAATGGTGCTGTTTCGCACAGCCCTATAACATAGTCCACCTTATTGTTTACATGGAGATTGCACTCAAGGATGCTAAGCACTATGCCCAGACCACTCAAGACCTGTTTCAGTGTACTTGAAATGGAATGCTCCCATGGCTTAATTCAGGACTTCCTAAAATGGGGTGCAGCACATTGCCCCTCACATCAGGAAGAGATTGGGGTGAGGTGTTGCTGGAGTCCCTTGGCTGGCAGGGAACTCTGAAGAGTCAGGCAGGGAGCAGATGCACAAGGGTGGGGGTAGTGGGGGAGGATCATGCCTGGGACAGTTGCAGCTGGTTGATCTGGGGGTAGGGGGAGTCTCAGAGCTTCACCTGTCCTTCTCCAGTCATGGACTACTGGGAGCAGCTGCACAAGGTGCTGGGCTTGGACAAGGACTGCTTAAGTAAGGAGATGGAGGGGGAAGAGTGCGGAAGGACTGCTCTGATATCGACTGTAACTGTTTGGCTACCTGAGATGCTACTGCTTAAACAGTTGCTTATTCCAGTACCTGTTCTCTGCCCACTCCCTGTTCCTCTTGGTGTACCCTGCTACCTAGGAGCAGGTGCTAGAAGGAGGAACTTGCATGCCACTGATGCTTTCTCCAGCTGAGCTCACCATTCTGTGTAGTCACTTCTGCAACCTGGAGCTGGAGCAGGGTAAGAGAGGCTTTGGGTCTCCACCTGTTCCTGCACCACCTAGGGACAGCAGTGCCAGGATGCAGGTTTCTCTTTCCAATGCCTGCTCCTAGCTAATGTGGGACACTGTTGTGGAGGGAGTGATAGGCAGTGAGCAGGTGCTGGAAGACAGAACCTGCATACTACTGCTGCTATCCCTTGCTGATCCTGGCCTCTGCACAGCCATGGCCCATGGTTGGAGCAGGGCAGGAGCAACCCTGGAGCTCCCCTTAGGTCAGCCAGGGATGGGACAGTGGCTGAATGCAGCAGGGTAAGACTGCAACCCCATGTCCTCATAGATTTACCCCGGATGCTTCCAGAGTGGTTTTACCACTATAGTTCCAGGTTTGGCTTGTCAGTGTAAGATAGGATAGGCAGAACATGCTCAGGACTGTCCATGGTGTAGAAACATCTGAAGATTAACATGGTACACGGTATGCCAGGATCTGCATTATCCCTGGGTGGCTTCAATCTGTTCTGGATGATCCTTAGACTTTTGATATGTGGTTAAAGTTGCCATCAAGTGGACAAGTTTGGGCTCTTCTACTCTGTGTTGTTGAAACAGTACTCTGAATTAATGACCTCTCTGTCCTTTCAAGTGTATTACTATTCACTGCCTGTAGACTTTAAGACTGCTGATATAAGACACAGAAGTATACCTTTAAGAGGTGCAGCCGCTGTGACATAACGTCATGGTAATTTAGTAGAAGAGGCCACTGGGGGAGGATTTTCATTTCTTCATTGTCTTTAGGAAGAAACAAGCTGTAGAGATTCTGTTAAATAAAAGGGCAGATGCATTGAAAATAAGTAAGCAAACTTAAGAAGGGGCAAAAGGTTTTTTTTGTAAGGTATCTTTTATTCAACCAAATGTTAGACACACTTTTGGGCATAAATCACCATTCTTTAGATCTGGGAAAGAAGTAGACACAGCCTAAGCTAGATAACAGAGAAACACAGTTTACTTTTACCTCCATGTAAATGAAAGCAGAAGCAGTTTCAAAAAAATGAAATGATCAGAAGCAGTTTCAAAAAAATGGAAGTGCAGCTGAACAGACACCCTAGTTGTATAGAAGACCAAGGCCAGTCAAAAGGGAATCTCACAATTATGAAATCACTGAAGCACAACTGAAAGATGGGCCTGGAATCAAAAATTAATGTCCTTTCTGGGTGTGTCTACATGAGACAATTTACTGCATGGTAGACTAATCTACTGCACAGTAAAGCATTGCTATGTAAATGTGCACAGGAGCTACTTTGCAGTAGATTAGTCTACTGCAGTTTTCTACTAACTGGAAAGACAGGTAGTAGATTTACTATGGTTACATAGCTGATCAGGAGCAAATCGCTCCTGATCAGTCCAGGTAGCAGGGGAAAAGAACTCTCCCCTCCCTTGGGAAGCCACTTGTTTCCCATCTGTCCTCTGCCCTGGCAGCTGCCTACTGCCAGGGTCAGAATCATAGAAAGTTAGGGTTGGATGGGACCTGAGGAGATCATCTAGTCCAACCCCCTGCTCAAAGCAGAACCATAACCAACTAGATCACCCCAGCCAAAGATTTGTCTAGCCCGGTTTTAAAAATCTCCAAGGATAGAGCTTCCGCCACCTCTCTGGGTAACGCATCCCAGTGTTTTACTACCTTCCTAGTGAGAAAATTCTCTCTCATATCTAACCTAAACTTTCCTTGCTGCAACTTGAGACCGTTGCTCCTTGTTCTGTCATCTGCCACCACTAAGAATAGTCTAGTTCCATCCTCTTTTGAACCCATCAAGTAGTTGAAAACTGCTATTAAGTCTCCTTTCAGTCTCCTCTTCTCTAGATTAAATAAACACAGTTCTCACAGTCTTCCTCGTAAGTCATGTCCTCCAGCCCCCTCACCATTTGTCACCCTCCGCTGGACTCTGTCCAATTTGCCCACATCCTTTTTTAAAGTGTGGGTGGCCCAAAACTAAACATAGTACTCTAGATGTGGCCTCACCAGTGCTGAACGGAGGGGAAAAACTATTTCCTTGGACCTGCTGGCAACATTCCTACTAATGAAGTCCAGTATACTGTTAGCCTTCTTTGCAACAAGGGCACACTCTTGGCTCATATTCAGCTTATTGTCCACTGTAATACCCAGGTCCTTTTCTGCAGAGTTGCAGCCCAGCCATGCATCAGCCAACCTGGTGCATGGGATTGTTCCATCCTAAGTGCAGGACTTTGCACTTGTTCTTGTATGAGATTCTATTTGGCCCAATCCTCCGATTTGCCTAGGTTATTCTGAATCCTAGCCCTACCCTCCAGTGCACTCCCCCCACTTCTCCGGTTGGTGTCATCTGCAGACTTGTTGAGGGTGTATTCTATGCCATCTTCCAGGTCACTAATGACAACATGACACAATGTTGCCTCCCCCATTCAGTAAGGGACCCACACTTTCCCTAATAGTTCTCTTGCAATCATCATACTTGCAGAAACCCTTCTTGTTACCTATCCCTTGATAGCTGCAATTCCAATTGCGCTCTGGCCTTCCTGACTTCATCCCTGCATGCCCGAGCACTGCTCTTATATTCTTCACTATTTATTTCTTCAAGTTTCCACTTCTTACAAGCTTTTTTCGACTTAATTTACTGAAGAGTTCCATGCTAAGCCAAACTGGATTTCTGCCATACTTGCTAGTTTTCCTGTGTATCAGGATGTTTTGTTCCTGCACTTTCAGTAAGGCTTCCTTAAAGTATAGCCAGCTCTCCTGGACTCCTCTCTCCCTCAGTCTGGCTTCCTAAAGGAATCCTGCCCGTGAGTTCCCTGAGTGAGCCGAAGTCTGATTTTCTGAAGTCCAGGGGCCTTACTCTGCTGCCCTTCATCCTTTCTTTCCTTAAGATCCTGAACTCAATCATCTCGTGGTCACTGCTGCCCAAGTTGCCATCCACTACTACATTCCCCACCAATTCTACCCTGTTTGTGAGTACCAGGTCAAGAACAGCATGGCCCCTAGTTGGGGACAACATCCTGGTGCAAGTACTGGAGCAGCCAACACTCCAAAAACTTCCTGAATTGCCTGCACACTGCTGTATTGCCCTCCCAGCAGATGTCAGGGTGAGTGAAGTCCCCCATGAGAACCAGAGCCTGTGATTGGGAAACTTCTGCTAGCTGTTTGAAGAAAGCCTCGTCCACCACTCCCTCCTGGTCTGGTGTTCTATAGCAGACCCCCACCATGACATCACCCTTGTTGCTGTCCCTTCTAACCTTAATCCAGAGACTCTCAACAGGCCTATCTCCAGTTCCATACTGGAACTCTGAGCAATGATATAGCTGTTTTACGTAAAGTGCAATTCCTCTTCCTCTTCTCCCCAGCCTGTCCTTCCTGAACAGTTTGTACCCAGTTCCTGAACAGTTTGAACCCAAGCAGTGAGCTCCAATCACAGAACACAGGTGAGGACAATGTCCCTTTGTCCTCACAGCAGGCAGCTCACAGCCTCAGATCCAAGATCAGAGCCAGGGCAGGAGCTGCCTGCTGCAGGGGCAAAGGGACATTGTCCCCACCTGGGCTCTGCAATTGGAGCTGGCCCCAGTAGCAGGCAGCTGCCTGAGGCAAGGAGGCAGGGTGAGAGGCAATTGTAGACGCACTGTCAGGGAAAGCTTACTATGCAGTATTTTACTGCACAGGAAGCTTTCTGTACATTAATTGCACATGCAGATGTGCCCACTGGGCATTAAAAATAATGGACTAAACACAGGCAATGACTAAAAAGCTGGTGTCTACTTCTTTCCCAGAGCTGAAGAAAGGTGTTTTCTGCCCCAAATTTTGTCCAGCTTCTTTCCCAAACATATAGTTGGTTCACTGGTGATGTGTAGGGGCACATGCACCCCCTGAACTTGGCAGTGCACTCCCTGAAAAAAGCACTGCCGATGCTGCCACTGGTGCATCATGGCTATAACAATGCTTCAACCCAAACCAGATTTATTGATCTATCAAGAGCTCTGAAAATAAAAAGACAATACAAACCTTTTTTCCACTCTCAGAAAGGACAAGTGAAGGAAGGATAGAGACTATGTGATCTGCAATGCTATGATCCAGGCCATCTTCTCGGGGCTCTGGGACTACCAAACTTGGTGGTGTAATGTCTTTTTCAGTTGCAACAATCTACAAAGAAGAAAACATACAAGATTTTTTTTACAGCACTGACTACTAATCAGCTTAATTTAAGAGTATCAAAGTATAGTCACATATTCATAATTTCTCAAAAATCATTATCCCCATAAGTTCTCTCTTAGTATTGGGTGAAAAAGGCACAAGTAAAACATGGAAATTTCCATTGGAAATTTCCAATACTTGGCTTCTGATTGAAGGTTAAGGTTCTGGAAAAGTATAGTAACATTCTTTCACTGTTTTATGGCATTATGAAAAAGGGAAATAAAACCTTTCTGACAGAAAAACATTTGAAAAATTTAATGTACTGGGACAATTAAAAATGGCTGTACATAAGAAACTGAATCTGATATGAATTGTCTTTAGTAAAGTGAAAGGCAAGGCTTTTTGTAGATATAACAAGCTCATACTTTCTCCTTGTCCCAGATGCAATGTTGCCTGCATTTCCTGCTCTGCCCTAGCCAGCTCTCCTCCCCAGGTGTCTGTGCTTATCTCACCTTCCTTTTCTTGATTCTACTCCATCTGCTGGTAACTAGAGAGAAGGAGCATCTAGTTAGCAGAGTTCGTGGCTTTGCTGTTATGCTTGATATTCCTCTTCCTTCCCGCAAGTAAGTTTTCTGGGTTCTTCTTCCCCAGGCCAGTCTTTTCCTTTTAAAGCTTCCAACTTAGGGATTAGCAATCTATAGCCCACAGGCCAGATCTGGCCCTTGGGGAGATCCAGGTTTGATCTTGCATGGGGCACTGAGGGCATGGAGCTGCCCCAAGCCACCTGCTGTTTCATAGTATCTGAGTTTATGCTTACTGCAGAGGGATTGGGAATTTTATAGCCAGCCACTCATAGGTGGGGACAGGCAGTGTTACCTCTCAGCTGTGTTCTTGGGGAACCCTGGCACAGTATGCAGTCTGTCTGACTCACAAAGGACTCAGCCCCCCCACCCACAAACAAGAACTGATTAGAGGAAGGACTTACAAAAGACAATGCAGTGGGAGATGCATCTAAAGCCCTCTAGACAAGAGTGATAGGAGTGAGGCAACTCCCCTGGTCTCATTTACATTGGAGATGAAACCGGATGACACCTCATTTACATGGGAGATGGGACAGGAAAGTACCTTCACTAGCATTCAGAACGGAGAACAGAGATTCCAAGGCAAGGACTGCATTGAATTCTGGGACCAGAAAAGCAGGGGAACACTGCATGATGCGGGATCTCTGCTCCAAATATATATCAACCAATATCTACACACACTCAGCTCAGCATTTATCAGACCAATTGTAGTAATGACTCCTTTTTTGGTGCCCAAAACACTGAATCTACCTGTCTGTATTGTGAGCTCCCTTAAAATAATGGCACCCATAGTCAGGAGTGATCTGTTCCTATTATCCAGCATATGAGCCATCCTTTACCCATAAACAAATCTAGTGTTCTCCCTTGAGCCATTGTTAGTTCTCTACAAAAACTCCTACCCAAACTCAAGTTTTTGTCCTGGTGCTTGGATCCAAAAGCTGCACCAGTTTCACTCCTTTTCTGCCTGGAATCCCTCCACTGGTCATGCTGAGGGCTCTGCCTGTCTGCAAGCTCCAACAAACACCTTGGAACTTCGACTGGTTCAAGCTTCGCTGAGTGGTGAGATCCCAACTCTTTCTCTCTCTCACTCCAGGAACCTTTTACTCTCTTACTCTATGCACAGCTTTCTAAACCTGACATTTGCTGATCAAACTTGATCTAGACTTCCCCAAATACCTAACTGAAACTATGAAATATTATAACTGTTTCGTTTGTCTCTCTTGTATGGTTATTACTACTGGTATCATCATAAATTCATATACTTGGCAATACATAACTTTTATGGTCAAGTTGGTTACTATACTCTCTCTCTGAACCTCACTTAGTCTTCCTTTCTCTTGACCTCCCCATTTGCTTTGCAGTATTTGTTCTTTTACCTAAGTCAAAGATCCTGTAATGCCCAAAACTATGGTGAGGTCTGCTCATCATGTGAGTTACTACTAGGACCATAGTGACAAGAAATTGGGACGTGTTGAGTTTTAAGGTGTGTGAGGGTATCATCTGAAAGTGCTGATCAGACCCAGCCTGCTCAGATGTACTCTGCTAGTTAGTTAGTTAGTGTGTGTGTGTGTCAAACTGCATTTATTACTGTCCTTCTGAAATAAGGGATGAACCAAATTCAAGGCACATGTGGGTGTCAGCCTGTCAGTACTAAATAACCCGGCCTGACTCAGATGTGTTCTGTTAACCCATGTGCTTGTGTCAGACTGCATTTTATTGTTGCCCTGATGAACTGAGTTCAAGGCACATGAGGGTGTTAGCCTGTCAGTGCTAAATAACCCTGCCTGGCTCAGACATGTCCTGTTAACCTGTGTGTGTATGTGCATCTGATTCAGTAATTGGAAGAACTCAGCCCCATTGAAACTGAGTCCTGAAAGATGGCTCCATTGGGGGTGAGGACTTGAAAAAGGGAGAGATACAGCTCCATATAGAAATACAAGTAACACAAGCAGCATATTTAGAACTACAGAGACCCCAGAAACGTACCCCTAATAAATGAGCATACCCCAAAGTGATGGGCAAATCTGGTAACAGCAGAGACTTTTGCTCCACAGTGATGGCTGGGTTGTAAACTGTGACCCATGGTGGCACAAGGCCACTGATTTCACTTCAGTTTCTGAATAGGATCAGTACCAAACCTGCCTTTTCTGTAGTCTGATAGACCTCCCTATATTATCTGCAGGCTTACTCCAGTCATTTCACCTGGGTCTCTTCTCTTCCTATTCCAGACAGAGCTCTTGCCTTTCCCCAGCCAGAGGGCTTTCTAGTCCCTGCCCCCCCACACCTTCCTGCTGCTGGGGTTCTTCCTTTTGCTCTCAGGGGTATGGCTTCCAGCCCGTCTGGCTGCTCCTTTAAGGGCCCTGTCCCTTCTTCCCTCTAGTGGGGACTGAAGAAGCCCTGGTAGGGTGGATAGTATCTTTTACTGAAGCAACTGTATGGTTCAATGTTTGAGATAGGAGACAATCTTCTGAATGCAATGCAGTCTTCTACAGGTCACCTCAACTATACAGGTCACCTGAAGAAAAACACCCTCCATTTGAAAGCTTGCCTAAGTTTATCCCAACCATACAGTTGGTGTAATAAAAGATATCACCAACAAAAAGCCTTGCCTCTTGCATATGTCCTAGATTAACATGGCTATACTGGGGTGGGCAGGGAAACCCACAGCCAAAGTTAGAATGAGCTGGGGTCAGAAGCTGAAGCCAGAGCCAAGGTAAACCAAGAGTCACAGCAGAAACACAAGTCAGAGCTGAAGATCAAACCAGACCATGAGTGGGGACCAGAATAAAGGACTACCAGGGATCTTAACACAGTCAGAAGCCAGGGTCAGAGCCAGGAGTCAATAGGCCACCATGAAAAAAGTATATAGGTGATTAGGAGCAAAGACCTTTGCCCAAACAAGGAGACTGGGACAGGACCTGGCTTTTAAAGGTTAAAGCAAGTGGGGCCTGCTGCCTGTGACTTCAGGGGATAGGCTGCCCTGATTGCTTCATTCAGCCCAGCTGGAACCAGGGCACTGCTCTGGCCTTTGTGAAGGTGGTGCTTGTTCTGGGGATGACTTGGCCTAATCTCTTGGTTGGCACCTGATGGGTCCATGGTTCTGGCTTGGCCTCAATACAGTAATCCCATTTCTAGGGCAACCTTTGGGTGTTTTTGGACCAGGTTTCTCTGGGTGGGCCTGATGGTATGCTCCGATTATGTAGGGGCATGCACGTTCTCTGCAGGTTCCCGTGAGTGGTCTGCTGGCCTACAGCCTTCCTAGTCAATTAAATATTGAAGTCTTTCCCACATTCTTCAGATGTCAAGGGCCTCCTTGACTATAAACTTATCATGCCCCTGGACAAGCACAGGTGAGGGAGGGGGAGTGGAGGCTCCTGGAAAGGGGTTTTCAGTGTATGGTTTCAACAGGGAGATGTGGAACACAGGATAGACCTGCATAGAATAAGGAAGCTTCAGGCAGAAGGCCACTGGGCTGATAACTGTGGTGATTGGGTAGGGTCCAAAGTATTAGTGATTGAGTCTGGTGGAGGGATGGTTGGTTTTCAAGTGCAGGGCAGGTTATACCTTGTCCCCTACTTTAAACACAGGGACTTTGAAGTGGTGTTAGTCTGCAAACTGCTTGTAAGCCTCTCTTGCCTACTGAAAATAGCTTGTCAGGTCCTCATATGCTGCATGTGGGTCATCAGGTTGACAGTTGTAGGGGTTGGTGAGGCAGAGGGTACAATGGAAGTAGGGGTGGAGGCCATAATTAGCATAAAAGGGGCTGTGCTGGGCAAAGAAGTTGGTCCAGGTTGCTGTAAGCTAACTCAGCTGGGGTAGGAGGGCGATCCAGTCATCTTGATGGAAGTTTAAAAACAAGGCACTGTAGGTACTGTTCTAACACCCTGGTGAACAGAGCACCTCTGATACCTTTCTGTGTCCTGCTAATGAATTTGTAGGCCTCCTTGGTTCTATTTGTCATACACCTGCTAATGCTTGATAAAGTGTGATTAGCTTTGCTGGTGATTTCATCACACTGATGACTCATGTTCATCTTGGAGTCCATTATGACTCCAAGATCCCCGTCTGCTTCTGTGTTGCTGAGGGAGTCATTTCCAAACCAGTAGGTGTGCTGGATATTTTTACACCCTAGGTGCAGCATTCTGCATTTGTCCTTGTTGTACTGCATCCTATTGTGTTTTGATCACTTTTCCAACCTGTCCACGTCTGCCTGTAATTGTTCCCTACCCTCTGGACTGTTCAGTTTACCCCACAACTTAGTATCATCTGCAAACCTGGACTGAGTACACTTCATGCCCACATCCAACTCACTAATGAAGACATTGAAGAGTACAGGTCCAAGGACCAAGCCCTGCCCACTACCCACCTCCTTCTAAGTCAATACCAACCCATCTACTACCACTCTCTGGGTGTGACCCCCAAGCCAATTTGCCAACCACTGGACTGTGCAAACATCTAAGTCACAGCCTCTTAATTTATTTATGAGACTGGGATAAGATACCATATTGAAGGCCTTCCTAAAAACCAGGACAACATCATCCACCTCTACTCCTGCGTTTAAGTGTTTTGTGACCTGGTATCCTGTGTCTGACAGTGGCAGAACTGGATTGTCTGTAGAGCAATTTATCCCCTATTCATAGATTGTAAGGCCTCAGAAGATCACTGGGTCCAGCCCCTTGCACCAGACAGGAAAAATGACAGGTAGGGTTAGGTGACCCCAGCAAGATGATTGTCCAGTTTCCTCTTGAAGATTTCCAGGGTAGGAGATTGCATCACCTCTGGAGGGAGCTTATTCCACAGTCTGAACATCCTAACTGTGAGTAAATTTTTCCTAATGTTGAGCCTGAAATGGTCTTCCAGGAGTTTGTGGCCATTACTCCTAGTTTTCCCTAAGGGCGCCCTGGTGAAGAGTTGCTCACTGAGCCCTTGATATACTTCCTTGATGTAGCAGTAAGCTGCTTCCAAGTCCCCTTCTCAGATTTGTCTTTTTCAGGCTGAAGAATCCCTGGTCTCTCAGCCTTTCCTCATATAGCTTGCCATGCAAACCTCTAGTCATATGGGTGGCCCTTCAATCTATGAATCTATTAATTCAATCTATGAATCTATACATTCATTCTATACCATCCCTGGCATCCACCATTTATCAAGTGACAGATGCCAAAGGGAACACTCCCAACCATGCAGTTCAATAGCCATTCATAGATATATCATCCATGGATTTATCCAGTCCCTTTTAGAACATGGCTATGCTATCTATCTCCACCACCATCTGTGGTAATTAATTCCAGAACTTGTATAAATAAAGTACTTTCTCTTCTTACTTAAAACCTATCTCCTAATACTTTCAGGAGGTACCCCCTAGTTCAAATATTCTGTAACTTGGTTAACAACAGTTGCCTTTCACTTTGGTCTATGCCCTTCATGATTTTAGAGATCTCTATCATTGCCCTGATTCAGCCTTTTCCTCTCCAAATGGAAGAGTCCTAGCCTTTTTAGTTTTTCCTGGTATGGTGACTGCTGCAGGTCCCTGATTATTTTGGCTGCTCTTCTCTGTACCCTTTTCTACTTGTACTATATCCTTCTGAGATGTGGGGCCCAGAACTGCACACAGTATTCAAAATGTGGGCACACCATGGATGTAATGTTCTCCATTTTGTTTTCAATTTCCTTCTTAATGATACCCAACATTTTACCGACTCTTTTGGTCACCCCTGCACATGGAGCTGACATTTTTAGAGAACTATTTACAATGATTCCAAGGTCCCTTTCCACCTAGTTCAGAACCCAGCATTGTGTACGTAGAGTTGAGGTTATTTTTTTCAGGTGCATTACCTTGCACTTGCTGACACTGAAGTTCATCTGTCAATTTTCTGCCCACTCACTTAGCTTGGTGAGATCTTTTGGCAGCTTCTCTCTATTAGCTTGGGACTTTACTACCCAGAATCATTTAATATCATCTGAAAACTTGGAGATTTCACTATGTATCCCTACAACAGAGAGCTTGAGGCTTCTGTTACTTTAAGGAGAAAAACATTAAGAGAAGCCAGGCAATGGCAAAACCTCACTGCCCAAGCAGACACAAGGCCCATCAGGGTAAAAGGTTGCACCTGCTGTTAGTCAGGAGAACTCAGCCCAGGATAAACTCATAGCAAGTTGGAGACCAGAGGCTATGAATGCTTACCTCAGGCATTGCAGTCTACAATAAGACAACAGGGCAAAGCCTGGCTTGAACAGCAAGAGGATGATACAGCAGCAGTTCTAATCTGCCATGGCAACCAGCCATTAGAAGACACCTCACTGAAGGGGCAGGGCTTAGGCAGTATATAAACCCCAGGCTTGAGCCACAGAAACAGTCTAGCTCTGCAAGCTGTTGGGTAAAGAGTTTGGGGCCAGGAAGACTGCAGGAGAATACTTGAATGACTTTAGAGCTGCTCTAAGGACTGCCAGCAGAATACTGGTACTTTACAGAGGGACACAACCATGGGTGAGGGGAAGCCTTGCTCCAAGACAATGAACTATTGGTATTATTTACTATACCTAGAACAGGTTAAGTTTATGTTACAGGCGGTGTACTGTTTCCCTTTGTTACAGTTTACAACTGGTGATTTGGGTTTGGGACTGTCAGGGAAATCCAGAGGTCCCAGTAGTGCCAGAGTGTTTTGGCTAGGGGCTCAAGACACTGGTCAGGCTTAGCCAAAGGGTTGAAGCTAGGTAAAAATGGCTGAAGCAAGGGCCAAAGCAAAACCAGACTGGGGGCCCATATCACCTGTATCTCCCTTGTCCATGTACTTGTTGACACCCCCAAAGGAATCCAGCAGATGGGTGAGGACTGATTTCCTTTTACAAACCCCATGTTGACTTCCCCAGGAGATCATATTTGCTTATGTGACTGCTGATTTTATTTTTTATTAATTCATAGATGTTAGGGTTGGAAGGGGCCTCAATAGATCATCAAGTCCGACCCCCCGCATAGACAAGAAAGAGTACTGGGTTCAGATGACCCCAGCCAGATGCCCATCCAACTTCCTCTTGAAAACCCCCAGGGTAGGGGAGAGCACCACTTCCCTTGGGAGCCCATTCTAGATCTTGGCCACTCTAACCGTGAAAAAGTTCCTCCTAATGTCCAATCTAAATCTGCTCTCTGCTAGCTTATGGCCATTATTTCTTGTGACGCCAAGGGGCGCTTTGGTGAGTAGGGTCTCACCAATTCCCTTCTGCACCCCCATAATGAATAATGAGGCAACCACAAAGTTGCCTCTCAACCTTCTCTTGTGGAGGCTGAAGAGGTCCAGGTGCCCTAGTCTCTCCTCATACGGCTTGGCGTGCAAGCTCTTAACCATACAAGTGGCCCTTTTCTGGACTCTCTCCAGGTTATCCATATCCCTCTTGAAGTGTGGCGCCCAAAACTGCACACTGTATTCCAACTGCGGTCTAACCAGTGCCCGATAGACGGGAAGTATCACTTCCTTGGTTCTCTTTGTCATGCATCTGCTGATGCATGATAAAGTGCAGTTAGCTTTTTTGATGACTTTGTCACACTGACGACTCATGTTCATCTTGGAGTCCACTAGGACTTCCCGCTTCTGTGCTACCGAGCAGGTCATTTCCTATGCAGTAGGTGTGCTGGACATTTTTCCTCCCTAGGTGCAGCACTTTGCATTTCTCCTTGTTAAATCACATTCTATTGTTTACTGCCCATTTGTCTAACTTTTCCAGGTCTGCCTGTAGTTGTTCCCTGCCCTCCGGTGTGTCCACTTCTCCCCACAGTTTTGTATCATCTGCAAACTTGGACAGAGTACACTTCACTCCCTTGCCCAAGTCACTGATGAAGATATTGAAGAGTATTGGTCCAAGGACCAAGCCCTGCAGGACCCCACTACCCATGCCCTTCCAGGTCTATACCGACCCATCCACTACCACTCTCTGGGTATGACCCTCTAGCCAATTTGCCACCCACCGGACTGTGTAATCATTCAAGTCACAGACTTCTAACTTGTTCATCTGTATGGGGTGGGATACCATATTGAAGGCCTTCCTGAAGTCTAAGTAAATGACTATCCTATTAAGGATAGTTCCTTTCAACTTGCTGGGGATGGAAGCAAGACTCGCTGGTCTGCAGTTCCCAAATTTGCCTATGGAGCCCTTTCTGATGATGGGTGTTATGTTGGCAACCAGCCAGTCCTCTGGTACAGAGACTTTTTGTAACGATACGTTACATATTATTGCTAGCAGTCCTGAAATTTCACCTTTAAGTTCCTGCAGAACTCTTGGGTAAAAGCCATCCAGTGGTGACATATTAATATTCAGTTTATGGATTTGTTCCAAAACTTTCTGTGTTGTTACTTCAATGCAATCCAACTCTTCAGACTCATCTACTAGAAAAAGTTGATCTGGCATGGGAATTTCCCCAGTAACTTCTGCAGTAAACATCTGGGAAGATGGTTCCTGACTATAACTGTTTATGAAACACAAATGTACGGATCTAACCTTTTTCTTGATGAACAATATGAGTGCCCCTGCTGGGGGATGTGGAGGGGTGAATTAATCTTTTAATCCCTTATCTATTACCAGAATTGGACCCTCCTGTTCCAAATCAGGTAATAGATACCGATGACTGAAGGGCAACATAGCCCCAGGCTGTAGATTATAGAGGAGTCATAGGGCTGATATGGTAGCAGGGTGTCCACATTCTTTTTCCTAAAAACATTGGTGAAGTACTGGTACTTGGAGTACAGTGTGGTGGCTGATTCCTGGGCTGGGGCCTTTGTTAGCATAGGCCATTTCCAGGGACACCACATCCTGGGCTACGACTAGCCTCAAGATCCAGGGTGCACAGCGCCCCTTTGTGGGGGAAAGCTGGGTGTGGCAAATTAGATTTCTGGTGAAAGTCAGATTCAAATTGGATAGTTTTCTGCTGCCAGTGAATTGGTGGGTTATGGAGGGCCAACCAGGGACTTCCCAATATCAGGGGCATGTTGTGGACCAAATCAAGGCAAAGTGTAGAATCTTTATATGATTCTGGATGGAGACCCAGAGTGGGGCATTTTAAAAGGACAGGAACCTGATATGAGGGGAGTGTTATCAATCCACTTGATCATTAACAGAGGGGGCTTACATCTTACTGGAATATGCTTCACTCTAGTGAAACTGATATCTATACAACTGTCTGAGGCAGCCAAACCCACCAGAGCAGATAACTGTATTGTGGACATTGTGAGGTGGAACAGGTGCATGGTGAGCAGCAATGGAGAAGGGCTGCAGTGGCTCCTGCTTTTGAGACCAAGGGGGCAATGTGGGTACAGGGAAGAGTATGGACCCATCATCTGGATCAGATCCTCTTACTCCAGGAGAGCACCTCTGTGTGGGGGTCCTTCTCAGAGGCCCTCTACTCTAGACACTGTCTAATGAGGCAGTAGTCAGTCCAAACACAGAGCTCAATCAGTGGGCCCAAGTAGGTAAGGGACTCAACCCAAGCAATTTCATCCTTCAGCTCCTCATGTAGGACCTGGTGGAACTGGAGCACCTGGGATGCCTCATTCCATGTGGTGTCTGCAGCTAATCACTGAAAGTCCATGGCATATTGGATCATGGGCTAGCAGCCCTGCTGCAGAGTTTGGAGGACTATTTCTGTGGATTAGGATTGCAGGGGGTCTGGGTACATGCAGGACACTGCATCTAAAAACTCATCCAGGTCCTCGAAGAGAGAACTGGTGACCTCCAGGAGAGAGGATAACCACGTCAGGGCACTTCCTGCAAGCAGAATAATGATTAGTCCTATCTTGGTCTGGTCTGTGGGATAGATGTGGGAGCACAGCATAAACAGCAGGTAGCACTAATATTAACCACTGAAACTTATTTGGGTCTCCACTGAAGCAGTCAGGGAGCAGGACTTTGGGTTCAGGTGGGGCCCCTGCCAATGGAGATGTTTTGCTGCTGAGGATTTTGTTCTCTTTCAGAAGGGTCTCACACAGAACCTACCAGGCTCCAGCCTGGGCCTTGTGTCTTCTTCAGGCAGCCTAGCAAGGCTTGAGGTCCCCCCCCCCCCCGCAGCTGCTCAGTCAGAGCCTGGATCCACTGAACTATCTATTGTGGATGATTGATCGCTTTGGGGGATTCAGACACTTCTGTGGCATTTGAGGTCTAGAAGGGCAGAGTGGATTTTGTATCTCTAGCCCTGGGTTCTGCCCAACAGGGTCAAAAAGGTTGATTTGGACAAACTGGGAGTGTCTAACCATGTGTTTAGTCTGGCCTAGATTTAGTCTGGTGAAAACTAATCCACAGTAAGTGTTTTTGGGCAGGTATCTATATATGTGGGGATTAGGGAGCAGATTTGCACCAAGTTTCCTGCAACCCTTCAATGGGCCCCTATCACCACCAGGGGAACCTCCAGGCTCCTCCTGGGTGCTATCCCAGGGGAAGGCAGGGAGCACAGGGCCAGGAGACAGATGTCTCCCAGAAGCAGGGAGCTCCGAGCCCTGGCTTCATGAAGGGGTAGGAGACTTGGAAAGAGCTGCAGGGGAGGGGCAGGTCCCAGCTCCTGCCCTGATCTGCCAATGGGGCACCTAGCAACTCGCTCACTGATAGCTGCCCCACCAGTAGATTGGGATGGGGGCTGGGACTTGCCCCACCCCTGCAGCTCTTTCCAAACCCCATGCCTTGATTACCTGATCAGGGCACAGGGCTGGGACCCTGACCAGGACAGCTCCCAGCCCTCACCCTGCACACCGTGAGTGTGGAGTGGGGGGGGGAGGGTGACAAGTTCCCCAGCCTGTTTTTCTGCCCCCCACCCTCCTCCCAGCTCTGCACTTACAGAGAAGGGCAGGGAACAGGCTTCCCTGCCTCCGCCAGCAGGAAGTCACCAGTGCCCGGTCTGTGACTGTGGGGTTGGTGCTGGGAGACCCTGAGCTCCGTGGTTTCTGGGCTTGGGCTGGGAGATCCTTATCTCCCATTTCCCATTTATCTAAGCTTTCCCACCTAGGAAGATCTGTGAAACCTATTAGCAATAACTTATGCATTTAGGAACTAACTTTTTGCATTAACATGTATAATGTTTGAAATGTTAAGACTTATTTAATGCCTTTTTTGCAAGTTAGCCTGGAAAAACACTTTAGTAAAGGTAGTGTTTGTAATGAGGCTAGGCCAGAATCCTGAACTGAGCTGGTCCTAATCAAGAGACCAGCCTAAGGCAGGGAATCCTGGACACCATTCAAGCCAGCAGTGACTTTCAAGGAGCAGGGCTCAGGCTGGGAAACTCCCATCTCACAGCCTGAGCTCCGCAGTCATGGGGCTCAGGCTCAGAGAAAAGGGTCTCTCAGCCTGAGTCCTGCTTTTAGGTGATGCTGGCTGCACAGTAGCTCATTACTATTGCGCAGTAGTGTCACATCACACTCCATGCCATGTGATGCTACTGTGAAGTAGAAACAAGCTCCTGAGTGAACAGCATCTCATGTAGATTTGTTCTCTGAGAAGTTGACAAGTATGTAGCATGGTGATCACTTTCATTTCATTGTTACATTCCATGGCTATGCTAAGAATGCTAAGAATCCTGAGTGTAACACCACTCTCCAAGAGTTGGTGTTGGCTAATTAAGCACTAGCCCTTACTTTGTCATGCAAGGAAGTAAGGAAGGAGAATGACACTCCTTTTTTCTTTTGCTTGGTTGACTGAATCTGTTCATATTGCAACTCCAAACATATCGGGTAGGGAAAAAGAAGCAGGAATTGCTTGCCTTAATACTCTCCTCACTAAGAAGGTGAGTTGGAAGGGACACAAAGGAGTGAATATCTGGCCTGTCATACAGGGGGTGTCTCTGCATGGGATGACTTACTGTGCAGCAGACTAATCTGCTGTGCATTAAAGCATCACCATCTCTACTTGTGCACAGCAATTGGAGCACAGTAGACTAATTTACTGCAGTGCCAGATAGTCCCGTCATATATAAGTGGTATCCGGCAGTGCAGTAAGCTATTGCACTTAAACACACATGTTGATAGTAGCATTGGGATTAGTTTACTCTGGCTCAAATTGAGCCAGAGGATATTCAGTTGCATTAACTGCACATGTAGACATGCCCAGGGAGAGTGAACTACACCCTGAAACAGAATCAAGTAACCTAAATCTTTCCTTCAAAGGAAGAGAAGGCAGAAGAGCATCCAAGTCACAGACCCTTCCACCTGAACTTCCCTAGGCAGTACAGGTATGTACACCACTGTTGTCTTCAGGCTCACTCATTTATCTCCTCAGTCAGTTCTCATAACAATGTTCAGTGTGAATGACACACATATTCATATGATGGTACACTCACTTGTTCCAACATGCAGTTCAATATTAAAGGAATGGAAATGAACTCTTCAGGAATCTGATTCAGCAAGTCATTATAATACCTCATGTCCACATACGTAGTCAGAAAGCATTCTTCTTCCACTGTAACAGGTGGAAATAGCACATTAAGTTTTTCCTGAAAAAGTACCTCTTTTCTTCAGAAAATCTGGAAAACTTTTGACCAGCTTCATCAATGGGTAATCAGTCCTTAAAATTCTAATCAAGTTCATGCTTGTATAACTTACAAAAGTAAAAGGAAACAGGAATATTTAGATTAGTAAAGCCAATCACTACTACTACATTTACAAGTGATCTGTGGCTTCCATAATTTAGTCACCCCAGTAGGTCTTGCACAACATCAATACTTTACAAATATGTGTAATACTTTACAATACTTTTTACAATACTTTACAACAATTTGCAATATTTTCCAAATATTGAGATTACATAACAAATGCATAGGTGAAAAGGCAAAGAAAGAAAAATTTCAAACACCACAGTCATTTTAGTGCTTTAAGCCTTCCCACATACCTTGTGGTGATATTAGTAGCATTTCTTCTGTTTGGCCTTTCTTCTTTGGAGGGGCAGTCTGTAAAGCTGGATGTACCTAAAATAATATAAATACTGATCACACAAATTTGGAATGATGCAGCCATGTGAGGATCACCACTTGTAAATATTAAACATTCAATCTAGCAAGATGATAAATGTTTTTATTTCCCAATTAAATCAATGGGTGCTGGGACTTTTCAGCATCTCTGTGGATAAGGACCTACTGAAAACAAGAGTATAAAATAAATAGGACCAACATCTTTCTGGGGAAAATGAAACCAACTGCTCAACAAACAGGTCCCCTACCAAAAAAAAAAGGCAAATTCTCTGCAAGGGAGCTTTGGCAATTTACAAAAGAGAATCAAAATTCAAATTCTTCTGCAACAGACTTTTATGGCATGGGGGGGGAAGATCAGGGTAATGTAAAATATTACACTGTGCTGTATGTAAAAGAGCTCAGAGTTTCAGTATAAAACTGGAGATAGGCCTGCTGAAAGTCTCTGACTTAAGGTTAGAGGGAAGAACAACAAGGGTAGTATCATAATGGGTATCTGTTAGACTACCAGTCCAGGAGGGTGAGGTAGATGAAGTTTTCTTGAGCCAACTAGTAGACATTTCCTGATCACAGGCCTTGGTTCACAGGGGGAACTTCAATCATCCTGACATCTGCTGGGATGGCAATATAGCAGTGCATAGGAAATACAGGATGTTTTTGGAGAGCTCTGGGGAAAACATCCTGGTGTAACTGTTGGAGAGACCAACTAGGGGCCAGGCTCTTCTTGACTTGCTGCTTAAAAACAGGGAAGAATTGATGGGGGATGAAGAAGTGGATGGCAACTTGGCCAGCAGTGACCATGAGATGATCAAATTCATGATCTTGATAAAAGGAGGAAAGGAGAGCAGCAGAGTATGGACCTGGACTTCAGAAAATCAGGCTTGACACCCCCAGGGAACTGATGGGCAGGATCCCCTGGGAGGATAGGCTGAGGAGGGAAGGAGTCCAGGAAAGCTGGTTGTATTTTAAAGAAACCTTACTGAGGGTGCAGACTCACCAGACTACTGCACCTGGCAGCACAGTTTGGGGTGGTGAACAGCCCTCAGTGCTGAAAGAAGAGGTCAGGAACTATTTAGAAAAGCTGGGCATGTACAAGTTCATGGGGCTGGATGGATTGCATCTAAGGGTGCTAAGGGCAGTGGCTGATGTGATTGCAGAGCTGCTCCCTGTTATCTTTGTAAAACTTGTGGCTATTGGGGGAGGTCCCAGACAACTGGAAAAGGGCAATTATAGTGCCAATCTTTAAAAAAGGGATGAAGGAGGATGCAGGGAATTACAGACCAGTCAGCCTCACTTCAGTTCCTAGAAAAATCACAGAGCAGGTCCTCAAGGAATCCATTTCTAAGCACTTGGAGGAGAAGAAAGTGATCAGGAACAGTCAGCATGAATTCAACAAGGGCAAGTCATGCCTGACCAACCTGATTGCCTACTATGATGAGAGGACTGGCTCTGTGGATATGATATACATTGACTTTTAACAAGGCTTTTGATATGGTCTTGCACAGCATTCTTGCAAGAAAGATGAGGGAGTGTGAGCTGGATGAATAGAAAGCTGGCTGTATCATTAGGCTCAACAGGTAGTAATCAATGGCTTAAGGTCTATTTGGCAGCTGGTATCAAATGGGGCGCAGGGGTTGGTCCTGGTGCTGGTTTTGTTCAATGTCTTCATTAACGATCTGGAAGATGGGATGTATTGCACCCTCAGCAAGTTCACAGATGACATCATGCTGGGGATATAGTAGATAGGCTGGAGGTTAGGGCTAGGATTCAGAGTGACCTAGACAAATTGGACAATTGGGTCAAAAGAACTCTCATGAGGGTCAACAAGGACAAGTGCAAAGTCCTGTGCTTAGGATGGAAGAATTTCATGCACTACTACAGGCTTGGGACCAACTGGCTAAGTAGCAGCTCTTCAGGAAAGGACCTGGGCATTGCAGTGGAAAATAAGTTTAATTTAAGTCAACAGTACGTCCTTGTTGCCGAAATGGCTAAAAGCAAACAGGCCTGCATTAGTCTTGCCAGCAGATCAAGGGAAGTAATTATTTCCTTCTATTCTGGTGAGGCCACATCTGGAGTACTGTGCCCAGTTTTGGGTTCCCCACTCCAGAAACAAATGTAGAAATATTGGAGAGAGTCCAGCGGATGGCAACAAAAATGCTTAGTGGGTTGCAGCACGTGACTTAGGAGGAGAGGCTGAGAAAGCTGGGTTTATTTAGTCTACAGAAGAGGCAACTGAGTAGGGTTTTGATAGCAGCCATTAATTACCTGAAGGGTGGTTATAAAGAGGATGGAGCTAGACTTTTCTCAGTGGTGGCAGATGACAGAACTGCCATCTGAATCGTCTCAAGTTGCAGCAAGCAAAGTTTTAGGTTGAATATTAGGAAAAACTCTCTCACAAGGAGGGTGGTGAAACACTGGAATGGATTACCTAGAGAGGTGATGGAAACTCCTTTTAAGGCCTGGCTAGACAAAGTCATGCCTGGAATAATTTAGGAGGGTTGTGCAAAACTTCAGTCCCTGATTCGATTTGGCGGCCAAATCTTTTAATCAAATCGGAGCCCCATTTAATTTCTCTGAATCGAATCTGAACTCTCCAAATTGATTCAGAGAGATTCAGAGATTTGGACATAGAGACAGCTGTAAATGTTTTTTCCACATACCTCTAGGTAGGGGCTCATGAATACTGTGATGCTGGGGTGCATGGAGCGTCCCACAGAAGCATGGGCAGGGTGCTCCTCAGGATGCTCAACAACAGACCCGGAAGTCAACCAGAAGCACTTCCAGTCCACTTCTGGGTCTGCCGGGGAGTGCACTGGGGGGTACCCTCATGCCCCCACCCCCCGGCTTGGTGACTGGTGCCTCTTGGGTTGGGGGGGCACCCAAAGTCCCCCTGCAGCTGATCGCTGAGCTGAAGGGTGCGGTGGTCCCCCCAGCATGCTCCCCAACAGACCCAGAATTGGACTGGAAGTACTTCTGGTCCACTTTTGGGTTCACTGGCAAGCACATGGAGGGCACTCTGCATTCCTGTGGGATTTTCTATGTGCCCCAGCATCACAGTGATCACGAGCTGTGCCTGCTACCTCAAGGTATGTAGAAAAAACTTTTAAGGTTGTGTCTATGTCTGAATCGCTGATTCTCTGAATCAGCACTGAATCTTCAGATTCAGTCATATCAAATCGGAGACAGTGATCCAGATCAATGAATTCAATCACTGTCCCTGATTTGGGCTGAATCTGAAACTAACGGGGCCCGCTTCACCCACCCCTGGGATCTAGTTAGGAATGGTCCTCCTTTTGAGCAGGGCATCAGACTAGAAGAGCTCCTGAAGTCCCTTCTAACCCTATATTTTCTATGATTGTAATAAAAAGGGTGACATTCTATCTTTTCTTGGTAGTCTAAGTAACCATTTTTTGGTTACCTACAGGATATTTCTGGCACTTAAACACCCAGGGGAAATCTACGACTTATGAATAGTCCTGTATGTATAGGTGATCATGTGTAACTACATAATTATTCATTGAGCATGTGGAGTCTGCTAAAACTGACTGAGATCACTGGGGGACGGGTCAACAACTATTAGTACAAGCCCAAGAAATGGCAACCTTGAAACCACCGTACCAGGGTACAACAAAAAGCATATTCGGACACTGACCAAAAGACAGCTTATTCCACAGCTCACCAGGAAGCCTAGGGCCTCCAATGTCAGGCTTAGTTGCCTGTACACAAACACCACAAGCATGGGAAATAAGCAGGAGGAACTGGCCCTTCTGCCAACCAACAAGCAATACAATCTCATAGGGATTATGGAAACCACGTGGGACTCCACCTACGACTGGACCACAGGTATAAGGGGATGATCCCTTTTATACAGGATGTGTGTTGAAGAGAAGGATGGAGGAGATGCTTTCTATATGAAGGAACATTACATCTCCATAGAAGTGAAGATCGGAAACAAAGGGAGACTTGAGGTCCTCTGCGTCAAGATATGAGGAGAGCATGGGGAAGGGGATTTGACCACAGGAATTTGCTACAGACCTCCAAAGCAAGAGGAAGAGCTCGACCAGGAATTCTCTGGAGAACTGGCAGAGGCTTCACGCTCTCAGAGCATAGTCATTATGGGTGACTTCAACTACCCAGACATCTCATGGGATGAGCACTCAGTGAGATCTGATCACTCACAAAGCTTCCTCACTTGCATTGAAGAGCTCTATTGAACTCAAGAAGTCTATGGGCTAACCAGGGGCAAGGCACTCCTAGACTTAGTTCTGACCAAAGGGATGATCTGGTGAGCAACCTGAAGACCGAAGGGAAACTGGGCGACAATGACCCTGAGATGATCACTTTCTCCATGCACTGCAAGTCAGGGAAATCAGACTGCTGGATAGAAATCCTTGATTTTTAGGACAGCTAACAAGCTTAGGAGATTGGTTGGTGACCCTGCAGGACCATGGTTTGATGAGAAAGGGAGTACAAGAGGAGTGGTTGTTCTTTAAGGAAGCAGTCCTAGAAGCACAAAGGAAGTCCATTTCATTTTGTAAGAAAGGCAGCAAAAGGGCTGGGAGACCCCCTTGGCTCAACAGGGAAGTCATGGACACCTGAAATTAAAAAGAGTAGCTTACAAGAGATGGAAGTCAGAAATAACCACCATAGAGGAGTACTCAGCAATAGCCCGCACCTCCTGGGAATGGATTAGGACAGCAAAGGCACAAACTGAATACAAATTGGGAACTGGAATTAAGGACAACAAAAAGTCTCTCTTTAGATATGTAGGAAGTCAGAGAAAAAAAAAGGGAAGCATAGGGTCCCTGACAAATGAAATGGGATGGCTGATAACTGACACTCAGGATAAAACCAAACTCCTAAACAAATACTTTGTGTTGGTATTCCACCAGTCCAAGGGTGTTAACCTGCTTGACAGGATACAGAATGATCCAAGTTGGGGTGATCACCCTCCCATAGTTAGCGAAGATCTTGTGGAGGAGCACCTAGAGAGGCTAAATATCTAGAAGTCAGCAGGACCAGATAGACTACATCTGAGAGTGCTGAAAGGACTGGCCAACATCACTGCGTGACCTATGGCAAAGTTATTTGAAGACTTGTGCTTGGGAGAGGTCCCAGAAGACTGGAAGAGGGCTAATGTGGTGCCCATCTTCAAGAAAGGGAGAAAGGAGGACCTGGGGAATTACAGGTCAATTAGTTTGACCTCAATCCCTGGTAAAATCCTGGAAGAAATTATTGAAGAATCCATTACTGATAAGCTAACAGAAGGCAGTATCCTAAAGGATAGCCAGCATGGCTTCATTATGGGCAGGTTATGCCTGACCAACCTCATTTCTTTCTATGATCAAGTAACTCGCCACCTGGATAGGGGAAATGAGGTTGATGTCATATACTTGGACTTCAAAAGGGCCTTCAACCTAGTCTTCCACAATGTCCTCACGGTAAAATTAAGTATGGTCATGCTCCATGATAGGCTGGCAATACAGGCTGACCTGGACAGGCTTGCAAGGTGGATGGACCTCAACCTGATGATGTTTAATATAGAGAAATGTAAAGTGCTCCATCTGGGGAGAAATAATACGCAACACACTTACAGACTTGGCAGTGCTACACTTGCCAGCACCACAACTGAAAGAGGCTTTGGTGTCATGATAGATCACAAAATGAACATGAGTCACCAAGGTGATGCCGTAGCTGGCACAGCTAATCAAACACTGGCATGTATCTACTGAGGCATCCAAGCAAGGCTAAGAATGTTATCCTCCCACTCTACTCGGCCTTGGTGAGACTGCAGTTGGAGTTTTGTGTCCAGTTCTGGCCACTGCCTTCAGAAAGGATGTGGAGAAGCTGAAGAGAATCCAAAGGAGGAACACGTGCATGATTAGAGGCCTAGAGACCAGGTTATATGAGGAGAGGCTGAAAGACTAGGGACTGTTCAGCCTGGAGAAGAGAAGACTCAGAAGGGACTTGGTGGCAGCTTATAAGTATATTAGGGGAGCATCTGTTTATCAAAGCACCCCAGGGGAGGACAAGAAACAATGGGTACAAACTAATTGAAGATCACTTCATTCTGGACATAAGGAAAAACTTCTTTACAAGTCAAGTGCCGAGGGTTTGGAACAAGCTCCCCCCAGAGGTGGTATACTCACCCACTCTGGCAATCTTCAAAAAGTATCTTGATGCCCACCTTGCTGGGGTCATCTAACCCCAGCAGTCTTTCCTGCCCAAGTACAGTGGGGTTGAACCCAATGAACAGTATGGTCCCTTCCAGCCCCTAACATTTATGAAACTGAAAAACATGACTACTAGACTCAGACTGAGGAACAGAAAAGAGCTATGCATGTATCTCTGGGCAATCATATGGAAGGTAAAAAATTTCCACAAAAAATTTCAGCCATAAATTGCTGCCTTCTCTAACGCTCCTTTTTATGCTGAATCACTAACATAGTCATTGGGGGAAAAAGGGGATGAGGACAGTGCAGAGGAAAACTTGCCCTACTGGAAGCAAGGACTCCAGACATGGGTGACTGGTGTCTCCTGAGTCTGGGGGTCATCTGCAGAAGCTGCCAGTGGCAGGGATGGGGCTGGCAAGCACCCGCAGAAGCCACCAGGAGCATCAGTGGTGGGGGGGATGGCCCTGTCAGAGGGTGAATGCCCCCACCCCCATGCCTCCCCTACCAATTGCCTATGACTCCAGATAAAACCCAGTGCCCCTTCCCTTTCAGGGAAGCAGGCACCTCACTGAGCACCCACATTCTGGCTTGCTTCCTTCCTCCTAATCCTACATATCTGCTTCTCATAGTTGCTTTTTTTTGTAGCATGGTGGCTAGAGTACTGGGCTGGGAAATGACAGAGACCTAAGTTCTCACCTCCTCTAGGTGAGGAAGGCACTTAAACCCAGGTCCTTTGGTCTCCCAGATGAGTACTATACCCACAAAGGTATTCAGAATTGCTGCCACTACTTCTGCTGGACAGTCAGAATGGGGCTGGGCTGGGCCTGCCATCACTTACTGCCTCAGAGCTGGAGCAGAACAGATCAGAGCAGCAGCAGGGGTTGGGGAGTGCATGGGGTGGGGGGGAAAAAGGGGTCACAAAGGCATAAAGACACAAGGGTGGAGGGGTTGGCAGCAGAAGGGAGCAGGGTCTAGGGGGAAAGGCTTGCAGGGACAAGGGTTGGGGAACAGTGTATGGGGGAGGCACGCACAAGTGGGGGAGGGAAAGGGGCAAAGAGATAGACAGCAGGGGGTTAGCACCTGGGGGGGCAATGGGTAAGAGGCATCAGACGCAAGCATGAGCAGGGGGCACATGGTGGGGGGGCAAGTGGTGGGGAGGAATGTGGACAGGCACAGGCTTGGGGAGGACACAGAGCACAAAGCAGGGGGGCATTGTGGCAGGGAGCAAGTGCAATGTGGCAGGGGGAGGACAAGCACAGGCACGGGGGGAAGGGCAGGGGGGGCAGACAGGGGGAAAGGGGTGGGGGTCTGGCTTCTTATCCCTGCCCTCCCTGCCACAGTAGTGGGGAGACAAATTTAAGATAATCTTCCATTCATTATGTTGTATACAACGTAAGTTAAAACAAATTTGTAATTTTCCATTTGTAGAATCTAATTACTGGGTGGGGGATGTTTTAAATTCAAAGTCATCTTGGGTTCAGGTAAATATTGTGAATTTCCTTCTTTTATTTCAGACTTCATATGAAACATTACACAATAGTTATTCTGAAATTATACTGTTGGTATAAAATTCTACACCTAGAATTTTCATTACATAGTTTTGTTTTATTATTTCATCACAATATAATTACAGTGCAACTACAATTACAGTAATTGTAGTTGCACTGTAATTATATTGTAATTATAGTAATGGTATTAGGAATTAGAATACATTTTGTAGTGCCCTAAGCGAGACCAGGGGAATCAGAACTTGTGGCAGAGGCGATGTCTTCTATTAGACAAACTAGATATTTGAAAAAAAAATTACTCGAAAGCTTTCAGGCACACTTGCCCTTCTTCAGGTATAGGAGAATGTAAAGATTGTAGAATTTCTCCTAGGTGGAAATAAATTCATATTTCTCAGGAGAGCTGAAGGTGTTAAACTATTCCAACCAGGAGATCTTGCTACACTTTCAGCTCTCCTGTGAAATATGAATTTTCATTTCTACCTAGGAGAAATTCTATAATCTTTGCATTCTCTTATGACTGAAGAAGGGTGGGTGTACCCGAAAGCTTGCAAATAAATAAATAAATATTTTTTTTGTGCAAATATCTAGTTGGCTTAACTCTGCCAGAGTTCTGATTTCTTTTGCCTGTACAACAATACAGCTACACCTGTAACTCTAAGGAGACCACAATTTTTAAGAGTTCACATTTATTTAAAAGAAAATTATTTTTTATATAGGCAAGTAAAGCTACCTGTCCCAAATGCCAGATCTCAGGTCTTTGTAGCTAGAACAGCAAAAAAGTGATTCAAGAATGCATGAAATAAGATGCATTGTTTTTCACTTCCACTGAGATAAAACTTGGCACAAAGGAGTTTGCTGAAAATTTTCTCGTTAAATTCACCTTTGACACATAGAATATGGAAAGCGAAAACAGTGAAGAGTCTTGTATATGACTCAGTCTGTGGTTCTCAAACTTTCTGGACTCAAAGCACCCCACAATGGATTCAAGGCATCTCTCTACCTTTTGTAAATGTGAGTGTTACCCAATTTGAAAAGTTAATTTATGTATCACAGGTCTTACCTCCTTGCAGAGGAGTTGGGGAATGGGGGAGGAGGGCAGAGCAAAGTGCAACATCCTGGTTGAGAATCTCTGTACTAGATACAGCACCACGGAGTACTTACTAAAATATTACAATGATCAAGTCGTATCAGAATAATTACAAATTATTGTGCAAATAACTATAAAAATGTTATGGGTGCAAAGTCACTATCAAGACGTTAGGCAAAGCCAGAATTAAAATTGCCCAAATAATATTAATTCAGACCCTAAGAACCTAAGTACTATGATATAGGCTTTAATTACATGATCACAAACCTCTTTGTACACTGTACCCCTGTCTCATTCTGTGTAAATGATGGTGCTGTTCAGCAAATAATCAACTATGCAACAGTTATTTTATCTTCATTTTTCAGTATGTTGTACTCTGCGTAACTTATTCCATGCCATTCAATATCAAATTTTACTTTAGCTTATTTATTTGATTTATGGGCTTCCCTGCCCAGAAAGCTCAGGGCAGCTTATAAAAGCAAAAGTCAAGTCATAAAACAGACAAATAGTAAATAAAATGATGATAAAATTCCCCAGACAATAATGCAAAACTTAACCCCTCCCCCCACTAATATCCTACTCAAAAAGGTCATACATAAAGTTTGCCCACACCAGAGCCAGGCAAAAAGGAGCTATGCTGGGGTTGGGCAGATTCCAGCTGCACGTGTGCCAGTGCCACTTATTCTCCCTCCCTGCTTCCCCAAACTGTGCACAGCTTCCAAGTGGTGGGGAGCTGCACCAGGGCTGGTGACCTTCCATCTGCACAGCAGCTGGGAGGTGGGGAGGAGAGAGGGAAGTTGGGAGAAGCTGCGGCAGTGTAGACAGTTTGCAGCTGCACAGCCCCAGTGCAGCTCCCCACTGGCAGAAGCTGTGCAGATGCTACAGCTGGGGAGCAAGGGCAGCTCTCAGCTGCCTGGTCCCAGTGTGGATACAGGGAAAACACCCTCCCACCCCTGTGCCCCCACTGATGCATTGGAGCTGAGTTGTTCCAGCACACAGCTTGTTAAAGAATGCCGGCTGCTGTCTGAAAACATAAATAAAGAACGTATTTATCATTATCTTCAGATATCAGATACTTTTACATATCCAATAAAATGTTAAACAAACATTTTCAAAGTCTTTAGTTTCTAATTTTTTTGGTGATCGGCTGGAGATATCCTTTAGCCTAGCCACTTAAACAGTATGCATACATTAGAATATTAGGGCCTTACAATTTAATGGATTTCATAATTACTCTATTGAAGGAATGCTGGTCATGTAGAACCCAATTAAAGCCCACAGTGATTTATGCAAGAGCAGGGGGAACGATTTGTGGGATCAGGGTCTAAATATCCAGACAAATCTGGTTACTATGCTAGAATAATAATTACGTATATTCACCTATGACAGAGTATGTAATTCAGTTTATCTAGAAAAATGGACATAATACAACAATCCTTTAAAATACTTATATTTCTGAACAATTTTAAAGCTCTACATGGTTAAGCGCTAGGTGCAAGAAATTGGTTTATTTAAAACAGAATTTTTTGCTCTTGCTTTTTTTGCTAAACTTTAGATTAAAAATCAAAACAATACTAATTTTAACTCATAATATGAGGAAGATTTTTGTTAAATCTCAAATTCATAGGAGAGAAGATATTTCAATTAATTAAAAAAACTCACAGTAATCTGACGTAGTTCTTCATGGAATTAGAGAAAAATACAATGGAAGGGACCTCAAAAGGTCATTTTAGTCCAACTTCTTGCTCAAGGCAGGATCAAACCTAATTAAACCATCCCAGACAAGTGTTTATCTAACCTGCTCTTAAAAACTCCTAGGAATGGAGATTCCAATATTTCTTTGGTTAGCAGGTGACAATACGTACCTACCCTTACAGTAAGAATTATTCCGATATCCAGCCTAAATACTCTGCTGCAATTTTAAATCATTACTCCTTGTCCTGTCCCCTGCAGCTACAGAGTAATCTGTCACCATTATCTTCTTAACCACAGTGCAGGTAGTTGAAAACTGACTATTATCAAATCCCCACTCAGTTTTCTCTTCTTCAAAATAACTAATCCCAGTTCTTTCAACCTTTCCTTTGTAAATTGTTTCCCAGCTCTTTTAATAACTTTTGTTGCTTTGTGCTGGGTTCTTTCCAACTTGTCCACATCTTTCTTGAAATGTGGTGCCAGGTAAAGCTTTACCAATGCAAAACAGAGAAGAATAACTTTGCCTAAGTTTTAAGTTGTGCTTCCATTAATTTAGCCCAGTATATTATTGGTTTTCTTTTTTTGAAACATAAGCACACTGTTGGCTCATATTCTACTTATGGTCCATTAATAACCCCCAGGTACTGCAGAAAAGGACTGCAGCCTAGCCAGTCATTCCTCAGTCTGTATTTGATACAAGTGCAGGATTTCATACTCAGAATGATAAAAAAGAGGCTGAAAGGGACCTCAGGAGGTCATCTATGTGAGATATATGAATGTGTAGAATCTGCATGTGTCAATCTTAAGATACTTTGTGTTGAATCTGTGAATGTCAATGCATGCATAGTTTTACTTAATGTTTACAATATATTCTATTTCTACCAGCCTGGCAGCACTCTTTCCTGTGATTGTGGTTGGAGTAATTAATTTTTGAATGCCTTGGACAAGAATACCCATGATTGCTACCTCACAAGAGATCGTACTTTTGAAAGAGCCACCTGGATACCATGCAAAGATTTGCTGCAGTACAAAAAGAAAATCCTCACATATTCCATACCATTAGTTGTGACATATCACCCTTCCCTGGAACCCACACGGAAAATCCTCAAACAATTGTAATCCATACTAGAAGAACTTTTAGCTTCTCTCATTCCTTGGGGTCTCAGAACAGCAGAGACTTGCTATGCCTGAAGAAGGTGATTGCTTCTGAAAGCATGCTAAGAACTCTTTTCCAACTACTCCATTGATTTAATAAAAAATATCACATTTACCCAAATAACAATTGGGAAGAGATGGCTTCCACCTCACTCTGATGGGAAAGAAGCTATTCTCAGTCACAATGGCTGACCTGTTTGGCATGGCTTTAAACTAAGATCACTGTGGGGATGGGCGGACAATTACTGGTACAAGCCCAGGAAGTGACAACCATGAAATCAGCAGGTTGGGTAACACAAGGGAATTAATTCCTACCCCAGCCCAAGGAGTACAGGGAAGCCCAGAGCTTCTGATGGCAGGCTTAGTTGCCTGTACACAAATGCAAGGAGCTTGGGGAACAAACAGGAGGAACTGGACCTTCTGCTAAGCAAAAATGAATACAATCTTATAGGGATAACAGAGACCTGGTGGGAGTTCACCTATGACTGAACCATAGGTATTGATGATTATACCATGTACAGGAGGGATTGTGTTGCAAGGAAGGGTGGAGGTGTAGCTCTCTATGTGAAGGAGCAGTACCCTTCCCTACAAGCAGAGATTGGCTCCCAAGGAGGGTGATTTGAGACCCTCTGTGTTAGAATATAGGAAGAACAAGGAAGAAGAACTTGATCACAAATTCTCTAGGGAACTGGAAGAGGCTGCACATTCTAGGTGCAAGGTCATCATGAGTGACTTCAACCACCCTGACATTTCATGGGAAAAGCATACAGCCAAATCTGATCAGTTGTGAAGCTTTTTTACTTGCACTGATGAGCTCTATTTGCCTCAAGAAGCCAACAAGAGGTAAGGCGCTACTGGATCTGGTACTGGCCAAAGGGGATGATTTAGTGAGTGAGCTGAGGATCAAAGGGAAGCTTGGTGACAGTGATCACAAGTTGATCACTTTCTCTATCCATTGCAAAGCTGGCAAATGTGTCAGCAATGCAGAAATCTTTGACTTTAGGAAAGCTGACTTTCACAAGCTCAGGAGGTTGGTTGTTGACCATGATCTGGCAGGGTGAGAAGCCCACAATGAGTTGTCGCTCCTTAAGGACATGATTCTAAAAGCACAAGGGAAGTCCATTCCGGCCCATCGGGAAGGTAGCAAAAGGGCTGAGAGACCGCCCCACCCTTGGCTCAATAGGGAACTCATGGACCTCCTGAAACTGAAAAGGGAAGCTTATAAGGGATGGAAGTCAGGAAATACCACCAAGGAGGTTTATGCAGCACTGACCTGCACCTGTAGGGAGTGGACCAGAAAAGCTAAGGCTGAAACCAAACTCAAACTGGCTACGGGAATCAAGGACAATAAAAAGTCCTTCTTCAAATATGTAGGAAATCGGGGGAAAAAAACAAGGGCAACATTGGACCCTTGCTGAACCAAATGGGGCAGCTGAGACCCAACACCCAGGAAAAGGTAATTTCCTCAATGATTAATTTGCATCAGTTTCCCATCAGCCCAACGGGATCACCCTGCCTGACAGGACACAGGATTATCAGGGTAAGGGTGCATACGCCTATAATTGGTGAAGATCTTGTGAGGGAACACCTTGAGAGGTTGGACATCTACAAGTCAGCTAGCCCAGATGCAATGCACCCAAGAGTGCTAAAACAGTTGGCTGACATCATAGCACGACCAATGGCAAGGATATTTGAGAGCTCGTGGCACTCAGAAGAGGTTCCAGAAGATGGGAAGAGGGTCAATGTGGTGCCTATCTTCAAGGAAGGAAAGAAGGAAGATCCATGGAACTACAGGCCAATCAATTTGATCTCAATCCCTGGAAAGATCTTGGGAAAAAAATCATCAAACAAACCATCAACAACAAACTAATGGAAGGCAACATTCTGAGAGAGAGCCAACATGGCTTCGTTGCAGGTAAGTCTTGGCAAACCAACCTGATTTCATTCTATGACCAAATGACACATCACCTGGACAAAGGAGAAGAGGTTGATGTCATATATTTGGATTTCAGAAAAGCCTTTGACTTGGTCTCCTATGAGGTCCTCATGACAAAATTGGGGAACTGGAGTCTTGACAGCCTTATGGTCCAGTGGGTGGGGAATGGCTCTGTGGTAGGACCCAGAGAGTGAGAGCCAATGGAACCGAGTCAACATGGTATATGGTGACCAGTAGGCCTGTGCAAAGCAGCAAGAATTCAATTTGGATTCAGTTGATTCAGAGGGACAGTAATTTAATTTGGTGATTCAGATCACTGTCCCAATTTGATTCAGATTCAGAGATTCAATGCCAATTCAGAGATTTGGCCATATCCTATAATGAGGAATCGCTAAAATACCTATAACTTTGTCATTTTTTTGCAGATTCGGATGAAAACAGCAGGGATGGTAGCATCTTCTGAGGGCATGAAGCCTGCCAGGTTTCAGGCAGAGTGGTACAGGGGTTTCTGTGAAAGTGCACCTCAAGTTTCTGAAAGCAAATAAAAAAAGCAAACAGGTGCCGAGTGAGGAGGGTGGCATTCACTCTGTATGCATGTGGAGCTTGTGTTACCCCAGCAGCAGGAGGTTCAACTTCAAGAACACCACCTGCTCCACCAAACCAGGATCCAAACAGGTGTAGTGGGGTGTCACAACATCCCCAGCAATGCTGAACCCCCTCTCGCTTGGAACACTGGTTGATTGAAAGAACAGGTGTTGCTGGACATCCATGGCCAGATCCTGCCACACTTGGCTCCTGGTTGCCCAATAAGCCAAGGTGTCGCAGTGCAGTGGCTCCACATCTTTAGTGAGATAGGTAGCCACCAAGGCCTCCGCACTACCTGCCTGATGATGGGGTCTTGTGCCCATGGATCCCAACACTGAAGCCATGCCCTTGGCCCACATAGGCAGCAGCTGTGGTGGAGGAGGTTGGCTTGTGGTTGGAGTGCTGGCACGGGAAAGTGGATCTCCCTCTTCCACGTACCCCCACCTCTAACCTTTTACCTTCCTGATTCTGTTCACCAGCACCTCTGTCCAGTGATTGAGGGTTTTGCTGCTGCACATGCTTCCCTTCACCTTTGGGTTGCACATGCCCACCAGCACGTGGACTGTACTGGACTGCAATTGATTCAGCCATTTTTTGATGCTCTCCTTCAGCTGCTTCACCATTGTCTGCACCTCTGGGGAAAGCGGCTTGCCCCAGCCAGGAACACTGATCCCCTAAAACTTCTCCATTTCATTCTCAAGTTCCTTCACTATGGGGATGACCTGGTTAAGAAGGGCATTGCCAGTGCTGAGGCTCTTGGTGGCCTCAAGGAATGACTTGAGGACCACCAAGATCTGGGAAATGGTATCCCACTTCATTTTGTTAAGGGGGCCGCTGATCCTAATCTTCCTGAACAAGGCTATCTCATGGATGGCCTTTTGTTGCTCCACCAGCCTTTCCAGCATCAGGTATGTGGAGTTCCACCAAGTCTCCACATCCTGCGTAATTGTATGCTGCAAGATGTTCAGCTGTGCCTGTTTGTCCCACAGCATCTTGTCCCCCTTTATGCTGTGATGGAAGTAGCCCACCACCTACCTGCATTTCAAAATAAGCTGGCTGGTAGTTATGCCACCATCACTGGGAGCCCTGTCTCACTCCAAGGTGTCCCTGACTACAAGTGGAACTTGTGTGCCACACAGCGGATGCCAACAAAGTTAGCATCACACACCACCTTGACAATATTGGCTCCGTTGTCAGTGACCATGAATCCACAGGTGAGCTTGCCGTGCCCAACAAGCCACCCCTGCACCATGCAGTTCATAGCCACCATTATCTCCCTTGCCACGTGGGATCCATCCATCACCTCTGCTTGAAGGAAAGCCCATTGATGCCCTGACTGATGGACTGCCCTGTGAGGGAGAGGTAGACAGGATCTCCACCCCAGCTGCTCCAGAGGTGAAGTGCAAAGCTACCTGTGGACCTGCCTTCCACAGCTCCTCCCCTCAAGTGCTCTCTGCATGCCTCATACAGGGAGGGCACTACCATCCTGATAAAGATGGTGTGTGTGGGCACTTGGTACACTGGAGCCATGAGCCACCTGAAGCCTGGACACTCAACAAAGGATAAGGGCTGGCCACCCAGAGCAAGCATCTCCCCAATGTTCTGGGTGAACTCGCTCACCTTTGGAATGCACCCTGCTTTGTCTCCACCTTCCCCCCACTGGTCCAGGGTGGCCTGCCTTTCCTTCTTGGGGTTGGGGGCTTTGGAGCGAGAGGGGGACTTATTTTTGGGCATGCTCCCACTGGTGCCAGGCTAAGGAGGAACAAGGACAAGGGGGTGCTGCCTTCTGAGATGAAGCAGCATTGCTATGGTCGCAAAGTGTTTCATGTCCTTACTCTGTCTGACCTGCCTTCGGCAGTGCTGGCGGGTAGCATACCTGGGATCATCTGCCACCTCAAAATGATCCCACACTACACTACCCACCTGCTTCTGGGTTGAGGATGGGAATCCTGTCTTATCCACCTCCTAAACAGTTAGAGGCTCAACAACAGGAGAAGCTGAGCCACCTGCCCCCACAACCTCCTCTGTAGTGCCTTCCAGAGAAGGAAAGCTGCCTCTAGGGGAACTTTGATGGGTGTGAAGCACAAACAGATTCCCCCTCCTTCCCCAGAATTTCCTTCACTATGGCCCTCAGCTCCTCTGCTTCCAGATCCAGCTCCTCCTTTGGCACTGGAAGGCTCAGGCTGGGAACTGAAATTGGGGTGAAGAATGTCATGCTGCTTCTGGTTAGTGGTGGTGGTGCAGGTGCAGGCAGTGCTACAACATCCTTGCTCCCACTAGTAGCAGTAGACTCTTCACTGCCAGGAAAGGGTGCATCTGTGTTTGGAATGGGGGGAACTTGAAGCTCTCCCTCTGCCCCCTCTCTCTCTCCTGCCAGAAGGCCTGGCACCTGCCTTTTCAGCATGCTTCATAATGTCTGGTGTGCTGCAAAATGTGTGTGTGTGTGTGTGTGTGTGTCTGTGCTGTGCTTTCCTGCACAGTGATGACACACTGTCAGGGAAAATACAGATTTCTTTTTGTGGGGGGAAAGAATCACAACATACTAACAAGAACAAATAAGAGGATTTGGGGGGGAAGAATAAGTTGAAAGGAATGAATAAGAATAACAATAGGGATTGTAGGCAAGAGTAAGTAGGAAAGCATTGGATACAACTTGCATGAAGAGATACTAGCTACCAAGAGACTAGGTAGCAAGACAGAGCTTTTTAGATGCTGCTGGTCCAAGAGAGAGATGGCTCACAAAAGGCACAGATCACTTCAGACACAGCTTGATATGGTGTTTCTATACACTTGATATGTTGTTAAAATACACTTGAGAGACACAAGCAAGGGGGAAGCCAAAACCTTTACAGTCTGCACCAGTCTGACAGTGGAGTAAAATTCCTTCCTGATCCCAAATACAGTATCAGTCTGACTTTGCACAGAGATCCTCTAACCTGGAACCTCTGGGTTTAAGTTGCACCAGGGGCTTTGGCATACCCCAGTCAAAATCCTCAGCCTTGGCTGTAGCCAACATCCAATGCTTCTGAGGAAGGTAGGGGGGAAAAAAACCCTGATTCCTGTAACAACAGTAGGGGACAGAATTCTTTCTGGCCCATGTGGCAACCAGCAAAGCCTAGAAGCATGGGAAAAGCTGAAATACTTCCCAAGCTCTCTGCAATCTGGAGACAGCAACCAAACCCCGGTTCAGCCGGAAGGGAGAGATCCTGGCCAGCCGGAAGGGTTTCCGCGTGAACACGTGCACCCCTCACCCCAGCGGAGCCTTCATGCTGGAGCTGGCCAGCCTCTCGCCCATGCAGCACCTAGAGGCGCGGGGCCAGGACGGGAACCTTGGCATGGCGGCAGGTATGCAGCTGTGTTGTTGTGATCGGTCCCAGCCTCGCGTGGTTTGTTTTCATCCCTGGCTGTTAGCACGTGGTACTTAAGCATAAAGAAATGATGCAGGGAACGTAGCTAGAGGCTTGGATCACGCTTGGCTGGCTGATCAGCCCCGCAGGGGTTGCGTGTAGGCAATGAGTGAGAACAGGGTGCACTCCATGTACCTGGGTTTTGCTTTGGGCAACTGTAGAAACCAGCCAGTTGTAACGGCTGTGTAAGAAACCGGGCACCAGTGACTGGGCAAATCCCCACAGAGGTGCAGCACTGGGATGTGTGTCCTTTGCTGTTAGACCTTCATTCAAACCTCCCTGTCTTCTTGGAAGATGTCGCTTACCCTCTTCCAGGTGCGATGTGCAAGAGGATGGGAACTCCCCACTTGTTATATTTTTAGCAGCCTGACCCAGCCCGGTCTCTTCCTAGGGAAGGGGGAAACTCGGGTAGAAGCAGAGGCCTCATTACACTGAGGAGAAGTGGGGTTAAGGGGAAGGGGAGGCCTTCTTGAGCCATGGTTTTGCCAAAGTCTTAGCAAGACCGCGTCAGAAGCACAGGGCCTCTGGCCTGTCCCAGAGTGTGGCCTATCCAAGCGGGGTGAGGTGGGGGAACCGATGGATCGCAAAACAAACTCCTTTGGTTTTCAATGTGTTGGTTTATTGCTACGTAAATGATAACTGCGTTTTTTTTTTTTTTTAATATAAACCTTATTTCAGTGAGGTTTGACTTTTAACGCAAAGTAAATTCAGGCCAGACAAGCACGTACTCATTACAGTGTCTTGAATGTGGCAACCATCAATCCTCTGGGATCATGGTGTAAACACAAGGGCCACCCAGACTTCTGATGCATGTGCCTGGGCAGGAATTTTTGGAGGAGCAGAGGCTTCCCTTCCCAGACCTGCCATCCTCCCTTAAAGCTGTTGAGACAGAATCCAAAGACCAGACTGAGTCCAGATGTTTGGTGCCTCCGTGGCTGTAGTTGTATAACTGTCTGGGAATTGAGAAGTGGTGCTGGCTCCTACCCTGGGGGTCTTTAAGAGGAGGTTAGATGAACATTTTGCTGGGGTCATTTGACCCCAGTATTCTTTTCTGCCATGGCAGGGGGTCAGACTAGATGATCTGCTCAGGTCCCTTCCGACCCTAGAAACTATGAAACCATGAAACTTCACACATCACACCCTCTAACTGAAGAGCCAGGACTCCCTTTTTTGTAATACTGTCCCGTCCATAAACTTATCTTAACTCCTTTAATCTTGTCTTTTACTGAATGTCATTCAATTAATTTTAGAACATTTTTCCAGTTTATCAAGGTCACTTTGAACCCTAATTCTATTCTTCATCATCTGGAATTCCAGCTGATGAGATCCGTATATTTGCCAAGTGCGAGCTCAGTCCCATCTTCCAACCAATTAAAGAAGATATTAGACAATTTCCCCAGGACAGACCCTTAGGAGATCCCATGTGATTCATCCTCCAAACTAGACATTAAGCCACTGAGGAGTAGTGTGCATTTAGGAAACAGCTTATTGAAAGCAAGACCCTACTCCCTCAGCATCTTGGGTGTGCATAGACTGGTGTAACTGTGAAAAGTTTGCTGGGTTCTGTGTGGATATAGATGTCTGGCCATACTTCTGAGCCTGCTTAATGTAGCTATTTATGCCAATTACAGTTACATTCAATACTATTTAAGATTAACTCTACATCTATGTGATTTTTTTCAAGTTTTTTTCTTTCTGTTTTTCCCTATTTGAAGATTTAACACGTAAAACGAAGGGTCTGATTCTTCTACACAGAGGTGGAAAGTGGCCTCTGTTTAAGTTTTTGGAGTACAGAACTTAAAACTTAAATTACTATCTAGGTTAATACCATCCTACTACGAAGTGTTCCTACCTCTGTCATCGGTGATTGTGCCAGTCTGCTCTTTACTACTACAGGAACATTAATAAATTTGGCATTATCCAGGTAATGTTTATGTTGTCTTCTCCAATCCAGGCAGTCATACATTAAACATGCAATGCTTTCAAAAAGTGCAGTTCCAAACTCAAGCTATGAGAATAAAGAAGCATATGAAGGATCAAGTTTGTATACAAAGCAGAGTGGAACTCTATCTGAGAGTAGCAACTCTCAAAGCAAAAGACTTTGAATTGTTTCAAAACGTTGCAAGGGATTTTTTTCTCATTTATTCAAATAATTTTTAAAGGTTAGTGTGAAAACACCAAGGATTTCTTATCTTCCCTCTTTATTCCTATGATTATCACCACATCACATTCTACAGTATACTGACTACAGACATATAACATTGTTCACAATGGTTGGACTTGCATGAAAAATGAAAGAGTTAATTGCTGTTTTCACATATAGAAATGTTCCCCAAGTTGGGCTAACTGCTATCACTTTTGGTCTACTAACAGGCAATAATAAGCTGTCTTCATTTTTTATGTTTGTATGAAACATAGTACTGATATAATATGTGGTCTTATATTTTAGCAGTCTGACCTAAGTGACAAATTATCAGTTTGTTTATAGTCAGCTCTGGTGACAAAACCCTTCTCACTAGAAAATGGCTAAATACATATTGAAGGGGCCTATCAGCATACCTACCAGATAGATAGGAAATGAAACTCTGAGATCATTAACAGAGATAAGGGATATTTACATGCAATAGAATGTATATCCAGCAGTGCCTGAGTCGAAGGGGTCCTGGTTCCAGGGAACTGATAGAGAATTGATAAGGAAGATAGAGAACTAGTAATTTAAGGAGAGGCCACTGTGGGGGGAGAACAGGGAGGACACTTTGAATCTAGGGGAAACAAGGAGACCAGAGAATCACCCAAGAAAGTAGTGGACAGCAAGCTACTTGTAACAGAGAATAATGGGAAGGTGAGGGAGGCAGGACAATTCATTCCTTGAACAGGTGCTACCTGCAGCAAACCCAGAACAGCACCCTGGTCCCAGCTAGGCTGAATGGGGCAATCAGGGCAGCCAATCCCTTGAACAGGCAACAAGCACCACCTGCTCCAACTCTTAAAAAGCCAGGCCCAGCTGGCAGTGTCATTTTTTGGACAAAAATGAAAGTTCTTGTTCCTGACCCTCCGTGTGCTTTCTTGCTGGTTCTCTGGTTTTAACTGCTGACTTTGGCTTCTAGTTCTGGTTTAACCTTTGGTTTTCTGCTCTTAATTCCAGTTCTACCTCCAGCTCTGGCTTTTGGTTTTTGATCCTTCTTACCTTGTCTCCAGCTCTGGCTTTTGACTCTGGTCTATCTTGACCTTGGTATGGATCCCAGTTCCAGTTCTACAGTCAGACCCCTTTGTATGCCCAGCTCCTGGGAAATCAACTTTGAATGCACCCATTCTTCATGTGCCTAACCATTAGATAAGACCACCCACATGCTGTTACCTAGGAGTTTTCCTGTCTTTACACAACAAATGCTTTTGGCTTTTTACTTTTAATTTTGTCTGGTGATAAGACATATTTCAGGGCAGTTGACAACAAAAGACATTCTCTTTCTATGGGGATAGCAAACCTATTTTTTGTGGGGTGGGGGAGACACCAACCACATTTCTGGACCCATGGGGAACCCTATTGGCCCAGATGGCATGTCTCCATGGGTCAGATCTGGCCCACAAACTGGATCCTGGTCATCCCTGGCCAATGGAGTTTAGAAACTCACAGACGATGGACAAATTTAGTTGGAGCATCTTCAAAAAGGGGGGGGCTCTTGCTAATGAAGCAGTTATACTGCAACTGTTACATCTGTAAGAGCATGTAGACATACAAATAAGCTACCTTATTTTCTCACATGCAAGACACCCAGAATAAGACAAATCTTGTTTTTGAAAGGCAGAATGCAAGAAAATAATACTTCTTTGTAGTAAGTAACTGAGTAGCAGCAATTGTGTAGCTGAGCCTGCTCTTAGCTCTGTTCCCTGTGGATCATGTATAGTTCCTTTTGCTTTTGCCCAGTTGAAGCGTAAGTGTTAGGAACTGCTGTTACCTCACTTGTAATGTGCAACCCAATTTCCAGCTGCTGTTTTCTGGGGAAAAGGTGCATGTTGTTTCAAGAAAATGTGGTAAATCACCCTCATTTTGACATAAATGAAGCAAGGTAAAAGTTAGAGATGTTTTCCTACATTTGTATGGCTACAGGTTCAGGTGTGTACAACAGTTACAGCATAACAGCTGCTGGGGATGCAGAGCAGAAGTGCCCTCTTGCCATTTGAAGCTGCTACCAATATATATTTATCCATGCTAAATCAAATGTACTGGTTTAAAGCAAAAGTGTCAAAGTCACTGGGCCCCATGGGCTGGATGAGTGGCATGGGGCCAGTCAACTCATGTGGGGCTGATATGCCATGCATGCCAAGTTCACTACGTGTCATGGACCAGCCCTGCTCACTGCATGAAGTGTGTAGCCCTGACCCTGGCATACCAGATCCAGCCTCGCCCACCACATGCAGGTCCAGTCTGAGACCTACAGGCAGCACCATGAGCCTGATGATAGGGCTCCATGGGCCAGATCCAGTCTATTGGCCATATCTTTGATAGCTCTGGTTTTGTAAGCCAAATATTCTCACTCATTTTTACAGACGTACTAAGCTCAAATTCCAGTTATTCTCAAATTAGTGCTAAATGCACTTCACTATTAAAAAGGACACCACTGACCATCATCTCACTGTCTGTCCAGACTAGGGGAAACGTGTTTTCCTTAACAAGGTGATGAAGTCTGGCAATGTTAAAGAGATTTGATCCATTCTTCCCACTGTTAAGAACTGGCTCCAAGTATTTCCAGAATGTTTCCAGATCCTTGGTAGCTTTATCCTTCTTCTTTTTTTCAGCTTCTATAACTACAGATATATTATAATTAGATAAGTTATACCATGATCATATCCTAGTATCTTCCTTTTACAGGAAAATATGATGCATTTTTATGGACTATTTAGAGGGAAACCTGAATTGTAAGTTTACTGTATTAATAAAATAATCTTAAATCTCTCACCAAAAATGTCAAAGGTCAAATGCATACAAAAATGCAGAGGGAGAAGTCCTTCATAGTATTTTAATTTTTTTAATGAAACATTCTGAGTGTCTGAAATTTAGCCATTAGGAAGTGTAAGTTTAAAAGAGTTCCTTGCATTAAGCCAGAGCCAAAAAGGGTAAGCGAAGTACAGTAAAATCTCTGTTATCTGGCATTTAACTAACCATAATACTTAATTAGCCAGAATTTCAGTGGTGGGATGCACACAGCACTGCACTGTTTTGCTGCCTGCTATACTGCTCTGAGGGTACCCATGCAGGGTATCTGAGTGTGCATGCTCCTCCCCCTGGTTGCAGCAGCCTGCAGCCAGGCTGCCCTGGAGTTTGGGGTGACTGAATATTATGGCATTTTTATCTGTATGCTGTTTTATTCTTTACACAGTATGTTATACTGTAATGTATTGTACACCAATTCTTTGAAAATTTGCAGTGTAAGTATGGGACCATCTTCGTTGAGAATAACTCTCAGATAACTGGAATTTTTGGATAACTGACACCCTCCATTCCCCACTCATGTAACAGAGGTTTTACTGTATTATCATCATCAGTTTATAGATGGTAAAACAGAAGCAAAGAAAGAAGTCGGGGAGAATTCAGCTACAAGATGTATCAGTAGGTTCCCCATGTATTTCATTATAATGATCAATTATCAGATGTTCTTAGTGTACAAAAAACATTTTGTTCTTCTAAATGCCAGCTCTGTAATATCAGTGTGGAATCTATGGCTGTTTACAGACATAAAAAAAGTGGTGCTTTACTTTAAACTTGGCATGCTCCCATGCTGAAGCCAGCAAATGCCCAGAAGAGGCAATGCATTAGTTAGACCCGGCTAACGTCAGTATAGATCAGGCATTTTAGTGGGGCTTTTTGGCACTTCTGTTTAATAGCTGATTGAATCAGGAATTAGATGAAAGTGCCAAAAAGCCATGCTATCTATATAGATGCTTGTGGAGCCAGGTCAAAGTAACTCACTGCTACTTTCACTTTTTAGGGGGTTTTGGTTTTTTTTTTTTAACATCTGCAAGCAGCCTAAAAGTGTGCCACAGCTTAATACCCTACAGTTAGGGTTACCACATGTCTGGATTTTCCTGGATATGTCGTCTTTTTGGATCCTCTGATTTCCATCTGGGCAGGTTTTTTTTTTTTAAATCTGAAGAAATGTCTGGGATTTTGCCCACTCTGCTGGTGGGAGCCAGGGGAAGAGTGACTGGAGAGACAGGCATCACATGTTTCTGCATGCATATGCATGTGTGCACACACACGTGGCTGGCATGAAGCCATGCAGGGTGGTGGGAGCAGCCCTGGAAGCTGGGTATGGGTAAGTCTATGGGAAGTGGGGGTGGAACGCCAAGGTGTGTGAGGGGGGCAGGTGCCTGCCAGCATTGGGCTAGAGGGGTGGGTGCCTGCCAGCGTGTTTAGGTGTGAGGGCTGTGGGAGGGCACAGGAGCAGGGGAGAGGTGCCTGTCCATCCAGGGGGAAAGGGGATGGAGAGGCCTTCAGGAGCAGTGTGGAGCTGTGCAGCCAGGCTGGCAGTACCAAGGGTTAGTGGCCATGCTTGTGGGGGCAGGGCATCTGGGAGATGTTGCAAAGGGGGAAGGGCCATAGCCAGGCTGCCTGGCACAGTGCAGAAGCCCCAGCCTGGGGTGGGGGGTCCTACAGGTCTCAGCCCCTGTGCTCCTGCCTGGTGAGATTAGGGCCAGCTGGAGGCCCCCTCCAGCAGAGCTGGGGGAAGCAAGGGGCACTGGGGAGGTGGGGGGCTGTGGGCTGGGAGTGAGGGGCACTGGCAGTGTCAGAGAGCTGTAGGTTGCAAGTGAAGAGCACCAGCAGGGCCAGGGGTCTGTGGGTCAGGAGTGAGGGGCAGCAGCAGGGATGGAGGGCTGCAGGTTGGGAGTGAGGAGCACTGGCAGGGCCAGGGGGATGTGGGTTGAGAGTGAGGTGTCCCTGCAACAGGTGTCTTCTTTTTTGGAGCTGAAAATACGGTAACCCTACTACAGTTCTACAGCACTTCACTACATTTGGCGTTCAAGACACCCAATGCTTCTCAAAATCAGAATCCAGGAGTCAGATTTATCCATGGTATAATTCCAATGACACCCATGTGCTTAAATTTGATAACTAAGATAGTCTGTGAAATGTTTTGAAAATGTGAACCTAATTATCTTTTCCAAGATCACACACAGAATCTGTAGGGGTGGTGTTACATGTTACCTTTAAACTGTTCTCAAGACACTTAAAACTGGAGTGTCCAAGCATTAAAGAGGGTTAAATTGTGCTAAGTACCATTTAAGCATCTTAAAGAATATGCCGTTTTAGAGGAGGGTTAGGTTGAACACCTCAGTGGTATCTCAAGCTAGGTTATTGGTAGTCTGTACTATGGAGATAAAGCAACTAATATGCAGTCATCCAGTATCCCAGGATAGCCCTTCTACTCCTGACAAACTTTCCACCCTCCCAAGCTCCACTACCCAAGATATGGTACTGACCCCAAGTCAACACCCCCACCCACAACAATTGGGTATGACTTCAACGTTGGCCCAGTTTTTGGCCTCAACTTTTCCATTGAAATTTGTGATTGAGAGACTGTAGGGTCGAGGCTTCCTTTGACTAGGAGTCAGGAGGGAGACTTCTAGACCCAGTGAACTCTTGACTCCAGTGATGTCATGACCTATGTCACAGGGACACAGGGTCAGGCAAGAGGCAAGCCTCAATCAGAGGGTGACCCCTGATCAAAGAAAAAGAAAAAAGAAAAACCTGCTGCAGGGGCCTGGGGGAGCAAAGAGGCATGCCATGAAAAACCGCCTGTGCAGTTTATCAGCTGCACCCATCTCCAGCTGGGACTGGGTGACGCCACGAGGAGGTGTCACCCAGTGAAGATAAAAATCAGTCCAGAAAGCACAGGAATGGGGACACCAAGGGCTGGAGGACCAGCGGGGAACCGCCAGATGGACAGCATCCCGCTGCTGCAGTCAGCAGTGGTGGTGGCTGCAGGAGCTGTGAAGATCCCCAAGTCAGGGAAGACCGGCAGGGATTGAAGATGCCGGCAGGGAGGCTGGCAGCAGCAGCGGAGGAGGCAGCAGGAGCTGCAAAGGATTCCCGTGCCAGAGAAGACCAGCGGGGAAGATGCCGGCAGGGAAGCCGAGCAGAAACCATGAGTGTTCAGATGAGTAAACAGATGTTCAGGATTTTTCTCAGACCAAAAATGATCTCTCTGAAAGAAAAATAACTCAGGAACAACCTGGGTTAAATATCTCCTTGGAGAGAAAATGTCTGTACACTTTCTCTTCTGAGAGAAGCACAGTCCTCCAGCATCCCAAGTTACTCTACTCCTATCTTTCTCCCCCAGGTGATAGTCTGTTCCCTGGGCTGGACTCTGCTGCTCCAGCTGAGTCAAGGAAGAACACACCGCCTTCACAATCCCCATATACTGCTGCAAGGAGACATGGATGGAGGAGTTACCCAGACCCAAGAGAGAGCTGTGTTCATCATGTTCCCATCTGTAGTCTCCTAGCGCGTGGTGTTGAGGGGAGGCACATGTGGCTGTGTGAGACAGTACTAGAAGCTGCACATTCAGTTGTCAGCAGAGGTCTACTCTGGAGCCATTGCTGGGAATATTCCTCTGTCTGTGCGTACAGCATTTGTTTGGAGAACTGCAAATGCAATGCTTCTGTCAGGGTTTTGTTCCCTACTGGCATCTGTGGCACAGACTTTGCTTTCATAAAGACAAATGGGCAGAGTTGTGCTGCCACCAAATCTCTTCAGCAGGAGTCTCATAGGAAGTGAAACATGTCTATGGGTATTTGAGTGATGTAGTGGGTGATTTTTCATTGCAAATTGGTTTTATAGCTTGTCTAGATTTCTCTGCTACCCTTATGTACAGTTAAGGGAGAGTGATAGGGGAAAGCAGAATGGAGAAATAAGGAAGAACAAAGCCAAACACAGACAGAGTAGGGGGAGAGAGGGAAAGAAAAGCAGGTACGCACAGAACAAACTCTTAGTGTGTGGGGGTAGCTGTCCTTGGGATCTGAGTAGCCATGCAGATCCCATGGGTCTCACATGTCCTTCCAGTCAGTGCTGTTTGCTCTCTTCCTTGAAGAACATCACCTTCCTCTCTAAGTCTTTTTCCCCACCAGTATCCAGAGAGGACTATTCAGCTCTGCTGCATGCCCTTCATTCTCTCTCTTTCTCTGCACGTTGGAGGCCATTTATAGAAGTTGCACTTGCTACACGCAGCAGCTGGAAATGTGGGAGAAGGCCTGACTCTGGCACCAGGCAGCGAATAGCCCTGAGAGCGTGCACCCTATTTAGGGAGAGGTGGGTCAGCAGTGATTTACGGTCAAGCAGAGACAAAAACTAGAATCCTGGTGCTGCTGGAAGATGTAAGCAAAGCATGGGCATCCATTCCTAATCCACATCAAATGCAGTAGAGGTTGTTCAGCCACCGCGCCAGTCTCCTGGCTATGAGCAATGTGGCTTCCTAAAGCTGCTGGTTACAGTGGGGTGGCCCCACCAGGCCAGGGTCAGGCAGGAGGGCTTCTTAGGCAGACACAAAGTAAAGGTTGCTGGGAGCTGTAGATGCCAGACTACTTAAACTGCTAAATCCAGCCCACAAGGAGGAGACTTGAACTGAACCTGAACTGGCACCATTATCTTAATTCACTGACTGGGCACCTGCCTGTTTTACGGGACAGAGAAGAAGGGAAGGTCTCTTAGGATGGAGGAAAAATACATGTCTATTATTTGAGTTTAGTGCCTACAACTTCACAAACTCTAAACACCCTCCCACCCCACTGACCTCATTGGGAAAGTGTGAGTGGATCCAACCAGAGCACATGCTTGGAGGCAAAGGAACAGCAATCAAAACAAATATTCACAGCTGGAGGTTGCTGGTGTCTTAGAAAAGAGAAAATGGGATATAGGAGGAAGCCACCTATACAAACAGCTCTCAACTAAAACACAGCTACAGTCAATGGTTTTTTCATATTTGGAGTTAGGACTCTTCATAGTCCATGTCAGCCCTGGCTGCCTCCTCTCTGTGTCCATCGTTAGGTAACTCAACTTCTCTGTGCATGTCTGTCTGCTCTGAATACTTCACACCACCCCCTGCCTTCCTTACTGACTCCCATCTATGCTTACTCCCACCCTGCTTGTCCATCCTGCCTTTCCCCATGCTCTCACCACTTCCCAGAGGGACTTATCTCGATTGCTCCTGGCCTTGCCTCTGCCCAGATCATATCATACTGGTCCCATACATAGCTCCCATACCTATGGCCAACAGAATCAAAGGGAGTTTAGTCACTACCTCTGCTACTTTCCCTGCCTGTCTACACTCATTACACCATGCTGTCTTCCACACTGAAGTTGTCGTGGTCTATGTTCCACCTCTGGCACACAGAGTTGCCATTTTGAAACAAAACTCATTTAAGACCTAAAATCATGTGGAAAAGAATTTGATTTTAGAGAGACAACAGGCTTAGAAGGTATAGAATCGCAAAGCCAGACACATGTGCTGAGTTAGTGGAGGAGGGTAGAAAAGACTTGCTTGTTTCTCAGGACATGAGCAAAAAGCAAGTTCCAGCCTCTTCAGGTTTGTCCACACTGCAGTCCAGACTGCATTTTTGGCATACCCCAGGCAGCCCAGACTAACCAGCCTGTATAATGACAACAGGGCATGTGTGGCAACATGGATTTCAGGTACCCAGTACTGACCTATGTTTAGGCTGTCTGGCCATCACTTAAGAGGGTACAGAGAAGGGCAACTTGCATGATCAAAGGGCAGCAGGGCAGGCCATATGAGGAGAGACTAGAGGGCCTGAATCTATTCAGCCTCCACAAGACAAGGCTGAGGGGGGAGCTAGTGGCTGTCTACAAATTCACCAGGAGGGGATCAGCAGGGAATAGGAGACGCCCTGTTCCCCTGGGCACCACATGGGGTAACTAGAAATAACAGCCACAAGTTGATAGAGAGCAGGTTCAGGCTAGACATCAAGAGGCATTACTTTATGATCAGGGCAGCCAGGACCTGGAACCAACTTCCAAGGGAAGTGGTGTTCGCTCCTACCTTGGGGGTCTTTAAGAGGAGGCTGGATAGACACCTGACTGGGGTTATATGACCCCAGCATCCGTTCCTGCCCAAGGCAGGGCATTGGACTTGATGATCTGTTAAGGCACCTTCTGACCCTAGCTACTATGATACTATGAAGTCTGTGCTGTTGTGGCTGTCAGCACTTGAACCAGATAGATGAAAGCTAGCTAGAGGCAAGTCTAACATGAGCTGCAACCACATATCAGGATTATCATATAAATACATCCTGAGATACCAAGAAGAGAGGTGCAACATAAAGAGTAGAAGACCTGCATGTCAATATCTGTCCAATGTAACACAGTCTCTTCTCTGTGACTACCGACTCATATCACATCAAGCATGCTAGAGCTGTAGGACAGTGTATACAGAATTCAACACATGGGAGCTGTCAGACATGGGCACTCAGCTACCACCAGGGCAGTCCTTGTTATGACCACTTCAGAGTCTAGGCTCTAGTTTCTCCAGGAGCCAGGTCCTAAGCCACCTCACTCTGGGTACACCAGGGTTACCCATCATGGATACCAGAGCTCCATCTTGCAGGTTCAAAGCCTGCCTGAATGTATGCCAACATTCAACCAGAACCCTGCAGCGAGGGGTACCCAAATTCAGGTAGAGGATAACGTGACCCTAGAGATACCCAAGAGAAAGAGGAGGTGGCGGTGGCAGAGGAATTCTTAGCAGGATCACCGGGAGTCACTTACTGGTATTACCCTATGTTTTTTGGGGTGGGACAGGATGGGATGGTACTTGTTTTTCATCTTAACTCTGGCTGGCCAGCACATTAATGGGAAGGTAGGAAAAGACCCTTTTCACCTTGCAGGGGGGAGGAGGGGTAGGAGAGTAGCCTGAAGAGCCTGATTATGAGAAACTACAAAAGCAAATCAACATGGATTTGTCATAGCTGACTTAGTATCTAGTCTAGACCAGAGAACTGGGGAACTAAGAAGCTTATGATGTCCCCAATTCAGCACAGCATTCAAATTTATTCTCTATCAGTTGTCAGAAAACCATTTATGAGCATATTTAAGTACTTTACTAAATAGGGGCAGGCTACTAAATGGGGGAAAACTCCTAGGCCAAAATCAACTTTGAGTCAGACCATGGGAGTTTAGACCATGGAGAACAGGAAGAAACTTACCTGCACTAGAAAAAAATCTCATAGTGTGAAGATTCTTCAGCCCTGACATTGCCCTACCTGGTGCTTTCATGTCAGGTCAGATCACACAGAAAGGAAGAACAGGACAGGGCCAAACTCTTCACGGAAAGAAGTGGGAACTTTAATCAGTCCATCAGGGATTTCAACTACCCTTATCTATTAATGTATCCTGTAGACACAGAGAACTCTACATTGATGGATCAATATATAAGATAAGGAACGTGACTTTAATCCTTGTTAGGCAACAATTTTAGACGTACCTACAAGGACAACTGTCCAGTGACTCACTCACATCATGGTCATTTCCTGGGCTTGTGAAAGGCACCATTATCCACTGTGCTGGAGTTCAAGGGTAAGCTTTTCAGAAGTGCTCAGCTCCCAGTACCTGCTGCTGTTTGATATGGGAGCAGGTTGGCACAGCACACTACATCTGCATGTTGAAAGGTGAGCAAAATTCTATGCAAAATCTGGCTGGGTGTGTGGGTACAGCCCCTACCAGGGCTTCTTGGCTCCTGGCTGCTGTGGGGAGCTGGGAGCTGTGCAGTATTGCGATGATGGTGGCAGCGAGCAACCCCATCCCTGTGGGGAGCTGGGAGCTGAACAGTACCAGGTCTAGGGACAGTGAACTCTCTCATCCCCTGTGGCCTCCTGCTTGTGTGGCTAACCAGGAGCAAATTTCCTCCAGATCAAAGTCTACAAGAGTGCTAGATTAGTCTACTGTGCAGTAAAACATCTGGTGTATATACATTCAAAGAGAATCAAGGGTCTACTTAAGCTTCAATAGCCCATCAGGATAGCACAGTAAAACCACGTCAGCTTCTGTGGCCTATAGCACATGGAGGAGCGTCACGGGGCGGGGTCCCAAGAGCGGCCATGATCTCTCCTAGTGCCCCGTCCTACCGCGCCAAGTAGGTGTCAATGCACCCTTGTTCTCGCCCGCCACATCTTTGATGATAAGAGGCCAGGAGCAGTGGGGAGAGGAGGGACACAGGTGCACGTGTGCCCTTCCCACACGTGTGCCTCCTTTCTGGACCCGGAGCGGAGGAGAGCGGAGGAGAGTGCAGCAGCAGCAGCGGC
>NW_017728943.1:10607830-10616547 GCF_001723895.1 Crocodylus porosus | reverse complement strand
GGACCAACTAAATAGTTGCAAAAAAAATTATTTGCAGCTATTTAGTTGGTTTCTCTTTCTGCCTCATTATGAAGGAAGACATTGCAATAATACTTAACTACTATATAAGAGTAATACAAATAAATAACAAAGTAGAAAATTAGAAAATTACATTTTTCTGGATTGTGTGGCCTTTAACATATTTTATTTATTTAATAGGAATGTGTTTGCAAAGTCTAAAAAAACTTCTGGGATTTTACCAAAAATGTAATCCCAAGTACAAAAAATTGGAAGAAAAGACCTAACCTAACATTGTAATGCATCACAAAACCTCAAGTTACACTATGGACTTCCTAGGACTGGGATTTCAGTGTCAAACTAGGTAGCAAACAAGGGATAGATGCTTTAGAATATCTCCATAAGCCTTTGATTTGGAATACTGAGAGAGAGCTTCAGTTCTCTGTTTTGCACAGACTCAATGTACTTCTGGAAGATGAATCAACTGAAATCAAGTATTCCAGCAAATTGGGAGTCGCTATTGCCTCTGTCTTACAATAAGGTGGCTCCATCCCCAAATGAATAGATTATGAACTTTATGTGATGAGTTCTACTTCAAATTAAGGAATATTTCATAAACAAAAATGAAAAATCATAACCCAAAGAACGTTATTTTGTACTAGAAAGCTTTTCTAACTCTCTTTCAATTGAGCAGTTGGTTCAATAAAGAATACCTCCCACAAAATTCTTTTCCTCTTGCATATCTCCTTAAACATCACAACTACATCACTCCAATGCAACATAAAAATCTAATTTTGTTTTAATGAAGCCAGTCATGACACTTGCACTTTATCTCTGTTGAAGAACTCATGATGCATCTTTCTATAATTGATAAATATTTTAAGAGGCTCCATAGATATGTTTGAAGAATTTGCTGTGCTTTCACTGAAAATTTTGAACTGGAGGTTTGAACTACACTAGCACTGCATTACATCTGTAATTCTGACATGTAGTCTAAGTGCTATCAGTTCATGGGGGAAATAAGAGAAAGAGGAATAAAATTAAGTAAATGTTGCTGAATCTCTTCTATAAATATTGGCCAAGGAAATATTATAGTCAATCTCCCATCTGTATTAGCTATTTCACAGACTATCTTATGTTAACTAGAAGACAAATGAACATATTTATTCATACCCAAGACAAGGTTTTCCCCCTCCATTCAATATTGGGGGGAAAGCCCCTTGTTTTTGATCTTGGAGTCAGATACAAGTGGGGGGTGGGGCAGAGCTGGTAGCTGTGGCTCCAACTCTGGCTTTGATTTGTGCTCCAGTCATGTCATAGCAGTGCTGGCAGCAGCTCCAGCTCTGGAGCTGCTGCTGCCACAACCACTGCTGCATGCCTGGGCAGGGGCTGGAACCAGCAAGTGGCAGGGGGTAAGGTGTGTGTGCATGTGTGTGTGTGGGCAGGGAGGAGGCACAAGCACAGCAGAGGGAGCAGTCTGCAAGGGAAACAAGTCTTGGTGGGGAGGGGGCAGATGCCGTGGAATGTAGACACTGTGGTGGGGGGGAGAGGATAGGCACCGAGGCATATAAGTCGGGGGAAGAGGGGAACAGGTGGTGGTGGAAAGAGGGCAGCATTCAGGCCACTTGACTCCCCTGCCATCTGCTCCCTTATCACTGTCCCTTGCTGCTGCTTGCCCTGCCACAGTGGTAGGGGGTGGAATTTAATTATTGGAGGATCATATTAAATTCTATACACGGAAAAGTATAACTTATTTAACTTAATAACGTAATTATATAACTTAATTATTGTAAGAGGAGGCATTCTCAGGGCCAATCTGTCATTGGCCTGCCCACCTGTTTCTGGGCCACCCACTCCCAGCAGGGTGCAGTTTTAGGTCATGCCCAGGACCAGGAGCCTTCCAATCATCCTCTTAAGCTCCTCCCCTTATCTCCAGGATGCTGCATTCAGCCTTGCAGCCAGGTGATGTTACTGCCTGGCTTGGCAGCAGCAAACTGCTCTGTTTATATAGGTGGCCAGAGATCTAAAATGGCCACTGCAATCAAGCACCTGCTGGCTGATTGGCTCAGCTCTTATAGTGACAGGCACCAACAGTGCCCTGACACAGTTATAATTTAAATTTTTCATGTTGACAATCTAAGTATTGGGGAGTCACCTTAATGTTGAAAGTAGTTTTGGATTTAGGTAAATACAGTAGCTATCAGCACTTGTGGCCACAAAATTCAAAGTCCAAATAGCTTGACTAACGTGTAACATATACACTGAGGTCACCTCCTGCTGTAGACATAACTATTTGTAACTTTTTAAAAAAGAGAACATACATTTTCAGATGCCACATGAAATGTGAAAAAAAACATAAATTAACTTTAAAAACTGTATTTAATAATGATATTTTTTCCTATTGGTAGCCTACCTTCAGGTGGATGTAATGGTTCTTCTTGCAGTGTAGCTGCTTCCAAGTATGTTTGCAATGGTCCATAATTCTCTGAGGAAATCTTAATTACACTTGAAATATTGACCCCAAGCTCAGTTAACACAGGTAATAGCTGAGGATAGCAGAAACCCAAAATTATGAAGTAAAATTGGGCACCATCATCTGGTTCATCATCTGTTCAAAACAAAGAAATCAGCAAGCATGTTACAAAAGTGGAGCAAATTAGATGGTAAATTCAACTGTTATATAATTACAACTCAGTTGTATATGAACAAAGTCAGTTAAGGTTGTATTCCCATTGTAATTTAATTTGTTCATTTGCACATAAGTTTATGAAACTTTCATTGATTATGATGATTTTTTCTTCAAGCTTGGTTTCTGTAGCAACCTAGTAAAACTTGGATAGAAGAGCAAGTAGCAGGAAGGAAGGGACTAGAGGCTGCCCTAGAAAGTCTGCATAAGTATAACAAGGATGCTAGCTGTAGTTGCATGATTTTTGTATACAACTCTGAAAAGAGCAATTTCACTTTCAGAAACATGGACTTGTTTCGTAATATTACCCAGCAGGTGGTACAAGAATCAGGAGTCAGTCTAGTGAGAACTACAGCAAGGATTAGCATGAAAATAAAGCAACATCTAGAAGCATTACAACACAATATTGAGGGTCTCAAACCATAGGAATACCGGGTTTTCAGGCTAAAAGCTCTGTACAGGCATGAACGCAATAGAACCAAAGTGAAAAAAATGAAGGCACAAGTTTCTTATTATACTGCCGAGGGAAGAAGTGCAAGGAATGAAATACTTGCGAGAGAGAGGTGCCTGTGACACAGGAACAGCTGATTGGTTACTGTGACCAAGTAGGAATGTGGATTCTTGTAGAGAGATACTATTTTTTAACCTACAAAGCAGAAGAAGGAATAGATACTTATATTACAGAGGTCAAAATTCTGACACCTACACGTGTCAAGACGTAAGAGATTCCCCAATGAGAGGGATATTTGTTTGTGAGATACATGGGGACTTGTACATGTAATGGGGTTTAATCCTCATTAAATTAAATAGGTTTATTACATTTAAAATGCTGGATTAATGTTTCCATGCAATAGCCTGGTGTGCAATTCTCACTAAATGCCACCAGGGGGAGCCGCATACCAATCCACCCCACTGCTTTCTTAGCTACTTGATTACTGCAGGGGACGCCCTCAAACCAGTAACCCCTGGACTGCTGCAGGCATGCGCTACCCCTCCAGGCATGCTGTACCCCTGCTCTACCCCCATGCATGCCTACAGTCAGTGTCCCAGCCCCAGCCATTTATCCACACACCCCTACTGCACCCCCAGACCATGCAAACCTCATTCCCACACCACACAGCCCCCCTCTGTCCTGCCATGTTCCTCGCCCTATGCCAGTGCTGCACAGCTTCCTCCACCCACCCACGTAGGCATCCTGCCCCTTGCATCCCCCCAGCCCCCACCCAGCACTCCCAACTATCATCACTGTGGGGGCTCCATTGTGGTAGGCAGGGATCTCCACAGCAAACTGCATACATCCTCTCCCACAGTATGGTAGGCATTGGGGTGGGGAGTAAGAGCCTTGCTCATCCATTTTCTTTTTTCTGTTTAAGGACTACATTTCCCAGCATCCCCCGCAGTTGTGTCTTGGGTCGGTTTCCATGGAGACCCCTGCAGCAGCTGCACTGTGATGCTGTGAATACCTGCCCAGATGTAGGTGGCTGTAAGCATGGCTCTGTGCAATTTTGGGACAGATATAACTGGCTCTAGCCCCCACTCCCCACCCAGCTTGCTGTCGGACCTGTTGGCAGGGCACACGGCATGTCACGGAGCTGTTTCACCAGGAGCGGCATGGCATGTAGTTGCATCACAGCACATCCAGTAATAACTGTATAAAACTGACAACTTTATTTTCTTCCTGAAAATATTTTTCACACTTTACTTGGATATAGCATTAAAAGTATAATCAAATAATAATATTGTTGCAAAAACAAAGTTATAAAAATATAAGTTTGCATTATCTGGCTTTTATAACCTGCTTACAAAATCAATAAATAGGTAACTAGGTAACTACAAGTACTTGTACACATGTGCAGATAAATAAATATAAAATAGAAAACCTGCAGAAGCAATATAAACATGCTTTCATTAATTTATTCTATATTCTACCTTATTCCTAATTCTCATATATTCTATATTCAATATTATCTATTCTATTAGTACTCTCTATTCTATATTCTGTTAATCAATTCTATTCTGTTGTATGTCTATTTGTGAGGGAGTGGAGGAGCCAGCAGGCTCTGAGGCTTCCCGCCCCAGCGGGATCGTGCTAAGCCCCCGCGCTCAACCCCGGAACACGGGGCACAAACTTACCTTCTCCAGGTGCATGGGAGAAGGCGTGGCCAGTACGGCAAAGGCCAACATAAAGGAAATGCCGGTGCTGAGAGTAGGGGCGGCGGAACCAAAAGAGGACAGCGGGGAAGCAGACACCAGCGAGAGTATGGTGGGGTGGATGCGCACCGCCCTGAAGCTCGGCTGGACCTTTTGGCACAAGGGTACCCTGCGGGGTTTGTGAGCCTGAGCTAACAGCCCGACGAGGCCGCGGACGGTGGGAAGCCGCCAGGAGCGGCTGGAACCCAGTAGCTCCGGCTACCGTATATACCATAATACAGGGGCAGACACAGACTGTGAGATTGCTGCCCCATCAGTAAAGGAACCAAGTGGTCGCGAGGAGCTCTAGAGAGAGCTAGAGACTTCTTGGGAGTTGGAAAAGGGGTTTCAACCCCGCGGCGTACAGGGAAAGAGAAGAGGACGTCCAAGGAGGATTGAAGCGGGTCCCAAGCTCTGAGGAATCCCTGGCCATAGCCGTTTGTGTTGATCTTTCTTGTTTTCCTTGGTTGAGATTAATTGGAGAGATTAAGAGCGGCCACATACCGGAGGTTCGGGTGAGGGTGTAGGGGTGGCGGAGCCCTCATCGATGTGGGACCCCAAGGATCTAGGAGTCCCACCTTTAGACTGACACGCGCCGGACGGACAACACTGAACCAGATTACCATCAAAGTCATGGCAGGCGAACCGGAAGGGTGCAGCCTTCAGGTGAGTGACTCTTAGGCACCGAGTAGCAGTCCCGACGTGGGGAGGCAGAAGGTAGGGCGAAGCCCAACCCCCCCCCACACTATTCTATTTCTATGAATGTATTTCTATTTGTATTTCAGTGTCTATTCAGTTATGACTTATCACTTTACTTTTGAACTGTCTGTATTCCAATCTTGATAACTGTCCTCATACTGACCCCCCCCACCAGAAAGCCACAGACTCCTGTATGTTCATACCAACCCCCCCGCCCAACCTATGCCAAGGAGTGGTTTTATTAACACTTCAGAGGACATGGTCCATCCAGGGAAGCTAGGCTAGCTAGGCTTGTGGATCTGTGTCAGGTGTTGGGCTATGAGTCATGTGTGAGTACTCCCCCTCCCCCCACACACAGGGCTTTGGATCCAGGGCCATGGCTGGCAATCCTCCTCCACCACCCAAGCAGCTACTCCCTCCCTTCCCCCTATGCCCTGCTGTAGTCACCAGTGGCAGCCATATACTCATCCTTCAGGTAGCCATGGGAAGCCCATCCACGCACCCATAGTCAACGGTTCTGAAAAATCTACACCAGATCCAGAAGAAACTGTATAAATTATAATACAACCTTTTATTTACAAAAGCAAAACAGAATAAAACTTTTTTCCCCAAGAAAAACAAACAACGATATAAAAACCAAGAAATATAAATTAACCACATTAAAAAAAAATCCAGTGCACAAAAGCAGCATCATATCCTCTTTGATGTCTTATTGTTCCTCAGGGAAAGAAAGAAGACTGGTTTGGCCCCATGCTCCCAAAACCACCTTCTTGACCTCCCCTCTACATGCTACAAAATCCCCTGTGGGAGATTTCAATAACTACTTATCAGCCTGGCAGTAACATACCCCAGGGGAGAGATCTAGAACCACGTGTCCACCATGCATGGATTTTCTGGAAGGCAATTATAATTATAGGAGCATCACAAGTTACCACTAACATGGTAACATGTGCCAAGTCACACTCCCTCAATGGCAATTTTACCACCTGTGGCACCTGCTGCACCTCCTGCTACACAGGTGGGTACTAGAATGGGTGTTCCTAAGGGGTGCAGGGATGGTGGGGGGTACAGGACCTGACTCACCCACCACGCTTTGATGTATTCAGATAAACTGATGTAGAAATGTGGGAGGCTGCCCATTTAATGCCTTGATGCCAAGGGCGTAATACATGGCTCCAACCTCCCCTTTACTGTCCCATGCCTCACAGATGGCATGTGAATCACTACCTATCACTCCCCTGTCCCCTTAATTGGGCTGCACTCAGCCTCTGGCCTACCTTGGCCTCAGGTGTCCTTAGATATGCCTGGGCCTCACACTCCCTCACTGGGGCCTCAACTCCAGCTTCTCCAGTTAGCCCATGTGCAGTCCTTCAGGCCCCCTTAGGCCCTACTGTACACAGCCACCGGTTCTTACTCCATCCCCTCACTGGGGCCACTACTTTGCCCCCTCACTGGGGTTTCTGGGCCTTATGTCCCTTGGGCCTCAGGTGTCTATTGATGTACCTGGGCCCCCAACTTGGCCTAGGGTCCACTCAGACCTCAGGTGTCTGTCAACATGCCTAGATCCTGCCTTAGGCCCCACTCAATGTACCTGGTCCCTGCCTCAGGTCCCAGACATTAGACCTGGACCCTGTGCTTTCCTGTTGGGGTGGGCTTCCCTAGCCTTTCCCGTCCATGGGGTACCCGCAAGGCAGTGGGGGCTGAGGCTTTCCAGCACCCCATCCTCACCTTTCACTGGGGAGGCACAGGTATGGCATTTCCTGAGGACTGCCCTGCCACAAGCAGTCTCGCCACACCATACTCCCCAGCAGGGTGCAGTTTCAGGTCATGCCCTAGTACCAGGAACCTCCTCCATCCCCATAGTTCCTACCCTTGGTGTTCTAGGAGCAGCAGTACTCTGGCTGGGAATTGTTGTTCCTTTGGCTCCCTGCAGCAACTGCCTGCTTTACTGCTTAGGATCTGCTCTTATTCTCCAGCAGCCAGACCCTTCTCCAACCAGCCAGCCTCCTGATGGCCATGTGACCCCCCCAGTAGGTGACTGCAGTTACCCATAAGCTTCTCTGCTGCCTGCTCAAGCCTTTAAAGTGGCAGGCATCAAAGGTGGTCTGCCACAGCGTGCAACACGTAGCATCCAAAGAAACACACTACAACCAGTTATCAAAACAGGGCAGCCAACCTCTTCCCATGCACCTGCACTTCAAAACATCTGGTGGACAAAGGGGTGAACTACACAAAAGTTGCAGCACCAGCTGGTGGACAAAGGGGTTCATTACACATCTTTGACTGCATTTTTTTTGCACCGATAAACCCATGGATACAACGTTTTAATTTGTCATGATCCAAACTAAACTATGTCTGGATGACTTTTACTTTAATGCACCAGGAAGACTTTTAAAACATCGGGAAAACCTGTACATGCAAACTGTAATGACACTGGAATGTAAGAAATGGCAAATTTTGTCATGTGTACAAGCGCCCCATGATTCCAAGGTACAGAACACACTCTTGAGAGGAACAGCATTAACTATAAAGAATGGATTGGCTGAGATTATATAGTTTGGTTGGAATGATATAGTTGGAGGTGGTCCTGCTCTGATCGGGGGGGTTCTAGATGACCTCCTAAGGTCCCTTACAGCCCTAATTTTCTATGGTTCTATGAAATGCTTCCAAATAGCAAGGGAACCTGAATGACAACTACTAGTACAAAATAAGTACACAACTTAAAAGAGCTCAGGAGTCTGGAGACAGATTGACTAGGAATGGAAATATCATGATCCAGTATATATATTATAAAAAGTAACAGGAAAGGCAGCTGGAAAATTGAACCGTTTATGTACAATAGTTTTAGGGGATATGGAAAACATAACTACTTCTTGTGATAGCTCAGACATTGGTACATGAAGAAAAAACAAAGATACATGCAGTGATTATACATGAATTTCAGTGAAGTGAAAGATGTCTGTGTGACGGCCAGAGCCAAAGGAATTAATAAGCAATAAATATGTGCTTCTAGGAGACATTTGGTATTTTGCCTAAACAGGTAATATTAGTTAATATAAAGCTTGTAAGTTTGTAAACTGTAAATGTAACTTGTCTGTCATAAGTTTAACCAAAATAATAAATTAACTGTTTGTGGAATTGACTG
>NW_017728943.1:10603393-10606990 GCF_001723895.1 Crocodylus porosus | reverse complement strand
GGGCTTCTCAGTGAGAGGCTGTCTCTGTGTCTTCCTGATTCACTGCTTGAGGATCACCCTATCCAAACTTTTTTCTGCCAGAACTGTCGGACCCACTGTTTAAGTAGTAACTGTGAGTAGAAAGAGTTAAGGTTAAAGACTCAATTGCTGTTGTCAATGAAAGCATTTCTCATGTGAACTGAGTTAAGTTCTGTAAAGGACTATGGGGTCTCTCTGACACCAGGAGTGGAAACCTTGTGCGACCGCCACGAAGACAACAGATTTGTTCAGTGTGCTCTTCAAAAGCAAGGGTGCCAGGTGGAAACTCTTGGAATGTGAGTGTTTTCCACAATAAGCATTGACCAAGTCTGAGACTAAAGAGATGCTCTTGAACCTTGTGCCTTGATGTATAAATTCCCTTGTGTGAATTGAGAGTATGAATTGAGAAATATGAGCTACTGACCAGGTCTGACACTAAGGTTGGGTTCAGCCGCCCCAAGCCTGCCCAGAGGGGCAGTTTTGAATGCAAGGGGGGCCAACTGGAACCATGTGACCCAGTGAACAGGTTTACCCTTTCCCCACCCTGATAAATGAGCCATGTCTAACACTGAGTAACTGTCATTGTGTGCCATTATTGCTGTGGAGTTTTGTCTTTGGACATTAGCTACAGCATCTCTGTGCTAACAAATCTCACAACCTGACCGGACACCCTGAATAAGCCAGTTCTGTATGAAAGACCTGTGTGAATTGAATTTAAAGATATGGGGAATGGAGAATCTAAAGACATACTGGCTCCGCCAAAAGGGACTCCAGCATTGTACATGTATACACACTATGGTCATAAAAGTTGTAAGTTTCTAGACAACTGGAATTGGTATACCAGAGATGATTTTAGCTGGCAGTTTCCCCAGAGGGAACATTTGATTTAAGTAAAATCGTTCATCTCCGCAGAGACCTTGAGTTAAGAGGTAGTAATATACCACAGACTCAGTGGGACACATTTTTTAATTGGTATGAAGAAGCTTTCAGAAGACATCAAGAATCTCAAGTTTGGAGTCTTAAGGACTCCCAAGAGAAACTGAAATCTCAGATAAAGGAATTAAAACAGAAAAGTGTACCAAAAGGGGACCCCCCCCATCAACAGTACCATCAGCACCAAAACAACTTTATCCACAAGTAACTGAGAATGAATCTGCAGAAGATATAACTGATTTTCTTAATGTGCCACCCCCATATGAGTCCCAGGCACAATCTGAACCTGAAGAAGTCCAAAGTAACCAAACAGACTCTTCTAGCAGGATTAGCCCACCTTACCAGGAAACTATCACTCAACAACCATCACCTACCCGCAGGGCATGCCCACGTTCACTAGAGGCATGGCATCTTGTCTCCTGAAATTTCGACCCCCTCCTCTTGTTTAAGGTCTGGCACCCAGTATGGTCCAACCCCTTCTTTAAAATCTAAAAAGGATCAGCTTATGCCTTTATGCCAACTTCCAGGGCAAGGTACAAATAGGGAAACTACAATCACAGTCCATGCCCCCTGGAACCCAGGAGATCTCCTAAAACTTGTTAAACAATTTCCCAACATCAGGGAGGAACCCCAGAAATTTAAAGATGAATTGGAAACTGTAATCCATTGTTACGATCCAACCTGGGCAGATTTGAACCAATTAATGAGAAGTGTTCTGCCCTCTGAGGTCCGCAACCACCACATCTCAACACCGGAAGGTTCAATGTCCTCACCGGCCTGGCCAGCCGGGGATGACGTTTAACCCTCCACCACCTCCTCTCACTCAATTCTCTGTCCTGAATCAGGGAGCCTCCTGTTAGGCCAGCCTGATAAATAGTAACATCATCACAGTCCTGCTTCTCCCACTTAATCAAGATGATCTCTTCATTTCCTGCGTGATAAATGACATCTCTACAAAATGTTTAGTAGACACCAGCGCAAGCCGCTCTACTCTTCGAGCTGAAGAATTTTTCACAACTCCCCTCTCCTCTGCTGTTGTAAATGCTGCGGGAATTTCAAATCAAATAGTTCCTCATCCTGTTTCCCAACCATTACATGTTTCTCTTGGTCCTGTTTCTGATCAACATGCCTTTCTCCTTAGTCCTTGTTCTCCTGTTAATTTATTAGGCAGAGATTTGTTTTGTAAACTCCGCTGTACTATCTATTGCTTTCCTAATGGTGTTTATTTGGATGTCCCCTGTATTAATGAAATGGCTGTACTTGCTGCCTTAGCTAGCTCACCTCCTGATCTTTCCCTGATCTTTCTGTGTTGCAAGAAGAAATCATAAAAGCTGTCCCTCCATTTCTCTGGTCCCAGCATGCTAATGAAGTAGGACAAATCCGTACTGCCCAGCCTGTAAAAATTAGATTAAACCCAGCTAAGCCTTTACTTAAAGTTACTCAATACCCTTTATGTCCAAAAGCCGAAGAAGAGATACGCCCTGTTATAGCTGCCCTTTTAAAGCAAGGTATCATTGTCGCGACTAAGAGCCCTTGTAATACGCCTATTCTTCTTGTAAAAAAACCTGGAAAGAATACCTATCACTATGTACAAGACCTTTGTGCGGTAAATTCTGCAGTTTTACCTACTTTTCCTGTTGTACCAAATCCAGCTACTATCTTGTCCTGTATTCCTCCTAATGCTTTTTATTTTACTGTTGTTCACTTGTGTTCTGCATTTTTCTCCGTTCCCATACACCCTGATAGCCAGTTTCTCTTTGTATTTACTTATCAAGGACTTCATTATACCTGGATGCGATTGCCCCAGGGCTATACTGAATCCCCTTCTCTTTTTTCTCAAATTCTGAAGAAAGGTCTAGATGACTTAATATTTAAAGAAAATTTTGTGCTTGTGCAATATGTTGATGATTTGCTCTTGGTATCTACCTCCCTTGAAGCCTGTAAAACTGATTCTTTAACTATCCTCACCTCTCTTGCCCTAAAAGGCCATAAGGCATCTAAAGAAAAGCTACAACTTTGTCTTCCTCATGTCCACTATTTAGGTCATGATATTTCTGCTAGAGAACGACTGCTTTCCTCTTCCAGAACAGAAGCTATTCTTAAAATCCCTAGACCAACTACTGTGTCCCAAATGCATACCTTCCTAGACATAGCTGGCTACTGCTGCCAGTGGATACTTGGCTATGCCTCTATAGTCAAGCCTTTGCAAAATCTGACTCTTGTTAATACCCCTGAGCCTTTTCCCTGGACTTCAGAGATCGGAGCTGCTTTTGCCTCTATTAAACAAGCTCTGTTGCAAGCTCCTGCCTTAGGTCTTCCTGATTATACTAAACCTTTTACTCTTTTTTGTCATGAAAAGGATGGATTTGCACTTGCAGTACTCACTCAGACACATGGAGACAAGCGCCGTCCCATTATGTATTATAGCTCTGCTCTTGACTCAGTTGCAGCTGGACTTCCTCCATGTCTCCGTGCTGTAGCTGCTGCTGCTGTCACTGTTGGACTTTCCTCTACCCTTGTATTAGGTTCTCCCCTTACTGTTGCTGTCCCACATGCTGTAGCAGCCCTTTTACTAAAAACAAAAACCCAACACCTTTCAAACGCTAGATTAACTAAGTATGAAATCTTGCTTCTCTCTGCTGGAAA
>NW_017728943.1:10601472-10603131 GCF_001723895.1 Crocodylus porosus | reverse complement strand
GGCTTCCTCACTTCAGGAGGTGCCAAGATTAGTAATGGTCCATACATAAATGCCTTGTTCAGTGCTTTACAATTACCTTCTGCTATTGCTATTATTAAATGTCAAGCTCACCAGAAACCTTCTGAAGTTATACGTGGGAACGCTCTGGCAGATTCCGCTGACAAACCTGCAACTATTTCCACTCCTCAGGCTACGCCTGTGTTTTTGTCTATTCTGACTGACCAGTCTCCATTGGCAAGTCTTCACGATGTTGCCCTCCTCCAAAATCAGGCTCCAGAACCAGAGAACTATACATGGAGACTGGCTGGGTGTTTGTTACACCCTGACCATTTGTGGCACTCCCCAGATGGATGCCTGGTTGCCCCAGTAGTCCTTCTTCTTCATCTTGCTTGCATACACCATGGCATGGCAGATGTGAGCAAAGGGGGGGATGATAGAAGCTGTTAAGCTTGATTGGTTTGCTCCAAGTCCTGCAGATCCAACAGAACTTTCATGGCCCATACCATCCACAGGCCTCGGGCCAAGTGGAATGCCAAAATGGCATTCTGAAAAATAAACTGGACAAAATTTGTTCTGAGACTCACCTGAAATGCACTTCCCATAGCTCTTATAAGTATGAGATCTATTGCCAACAAAAAGACTGGGCTATGCCCACATGAAATTCTAATGGGAAGACCCACGAGCCTCCCCGCCTCGCCACTTGTTGCCTTCCACTTTTGCAACATACATTCACTTGATAATACAATTCTGGACTATTGTAAGGCACTAATGAAGTTTGTTAACACTTTTCATTCACAGGTACAGGCAGTTCTCCCCAAAGAACCAGATGAGCTGTACCATTCTATCTGCCTGGTGACTGGGTCCATATAAAAATCCATCAAAGAAAGTCATCACTGGAACCTTGCTGGAAAGGCCCATTCCAAGTACTCCTGACCACCAACACTGCAATAAAGTGTCAAGGACTCCGGACTTGGATTCACGTTTCACACAGTAAGAAAACATCAACCCCGTTAGACCCAGAGTCTCCTCCATATCAATCTTGTAATCAGCCTCCACAAACTGGTAGTGAGCCTAGCGCCTGCCAGCAGGAGAGCTCAAAACCAGTAGTGAGCCAAGCACCTACTGGTGAAGAGGATTTGCCACTACAGAGCGAAGAGGATGTGCCCCAACGACACCACTATGCCCTTCTGGAAAGGAAAAAGGCCTCTACCTAGCTCCTGGTTCTCGAGGTGGAGTTGGTTAGTTGTGATTTGGGTAGTTCTCAGTATTTCTTTTTAGATCATCTGATATAAACTTGACTCATCAGTTATGAGAAACTCTGTAAAGCAAAAATACGCTTCCGCACCGACAAAGAAGATCACTTCATGAAAATGTGTTCTCGTCTTTAGTTAATCAAATTGGGAAAGATTTAAATGTCCCTCATTGTTGGATATGTAGTCATGTCCCCATCTATTCTCCCGGAGGGATACCCATGATACCGGTACCCTTGAATGGAACTCAGATGTTAGCCCCTTACTATTCAGATTTTCATGGAAATGAAACCTGGCAGAATGTAAGTTGCAACTGGTCTGACTATGTACAATTACTCTATGCCACCCCTGGAAAGTTCTGTTGGACCTGTAATGGATCTCATGTTGCAGTAGGAGTCAGTAAGTGCGA
>NW_017728943.1:10599085-10601372 GCF_001723895.1 Crocodylus porosus | reverse complement strand
CTATTTTGTGTGTGGAGATAAGGCCTATAAAAATCTTCCCTCCAGTTGGAGAGGAATGTGCTATGTCTCCGCAGCATATCCTGCCTTTACTATTAGATCTCACTTACCTAAAGGAAGAACTTGCAATGCTCACGAAATTACAGAAAATCAAGGATTTGGGGGTATAATGTTCCCCAGCTATGGCGCAGGCTTAGCTATGTCCGAGATAAAGAAAGTTGCAGCATCTCTGGAAATTGCTAATACTACTGCTGATGGTTTTGATAAAACAAATACAGAAATGAAGGAAATAAGGTAAATGACATTGCAAAACCAACTTGCGTTAGATTATATACTAGCCAGCAAAGGAGGAGTCTGTGCTTTAATAGGTAAAGAATGTTGTACTTATATTCCTGATAGTTCAGAAAAAAATCAGAATTTAAAGAAGCGGCTAAATTGCATGAGTCAGATAGTTGGAATTTGAGTTCTTGGTTTAGTTCTATTTTCAGTTCCTTAGGCACTACCATCATTTACAGTTTGTTGATATTGTTTGTTGTTTTTATTGGAGTATGCCTAGTGTTTATGATAATACAATGTTGCTTAAGTTGTGCTCCCAAGCAAATGCGGAATAGCCCATTAACCAGAAATGAAGTATATAATGTGTATGTTGAAATAGCAGAAAGTAAAAAGAAAGAAAAACTAGAAGTTGAAAGGCTAACGGCTATAAATATCTAACTTGATAGAAAAAAAAGGAGGGAATGTGGTAATAAATTTAATTGGGCTCCTAACTATTGACTAAGAAAACAGACAGAGACCAGAAGTGCTAATACTGCTTATTTCAGTTACATGTTCTGAGGTAAGGAATCCTGCATGCCTTGTTTTGTCTTGATATATTACCATGCTTCCCTTTTCTTTAAGTAAACTGTCTCTGTGTCTGTGTGTGATTTACTTCTGTTTTGTTTCTCCAAGGTCGTATTTTTTTTTCTCTTTCTCTGTCTTAAGTATAAATATGTTTGTAAACTTATAGAGATCGAGAAATCCTTTGAAACAGACAAGTGGGTGATTCCCCTTGCTGTATGGAATTCTCCCTGTGATCACAGTATAGCCCTAAATAAAGAAAAGCTGGCTCTGTCAGTTCTGATTCAACCACAACACAAAGTTTGATTTCTTCCACAGAGGGAACAGAATGGTCATTTCTGTTCCATGCCTGGACTCCCGGTGTAAGTGAGAATCAGATCTTGATCAAGGGACCTTCCCTTCTAATCCCTAGGACAGCGTCCATCGAGGATGCCTGACTTCACTGGAATCACTTGACAAGTACTTGGCATTGAGGGACTATTGATAAGTTGCCAACCCATGTCTATCTGCTGTTTTGAATAGCCACTCATAGTGCCCAGTTGGCCTGTGACAGAACTGATCTATCTGTTGTTATTATCTGCTATTTACTATTAGCTCTTTAATATTGCACTATCTGCTTATCACATTTATCTTTCTGTTAACTGTTATGTGTGTGTAAGCTATAATAAATTTGCCTTCACTACCAACTTTGCCTCCTCGATCCAAAACTGAATCAAACAGCCCAGTTGGCCTGTGATAAAATTGATACACTCACAGTGCCCAGCTGGTCTGTGACATGTCTGCAGTATGATTTTAGAAATTCCATGAACCCTCATTGTATGTGCATTGAAGAAGAAGACTGACATCTGTTCAACTGCCATATTTGTAAGAATGTTATTATATCAGTGACAAATCTGATTTAACAGATTGCAGAGCCAGCTGCAATGTTATGCTAGAAATACTGAAAAGCAGATATATTAAACTCGACAAATTTGAGCAAATGCTAGGAGTTAATAGGCATGGTGCCATGGGAAGACAGACTGACAACAAAAAGAGATTCTATGAATATGCTGGCCAGAAAAGAAAGACTAAGGAAAATGTGGACTAAGGAAAATGTGGGTCCACTGTTAAATAGCCAGGGTGAATTCATATCAGAAGTTGCAAAGGCAGAACTACTCAACAGCTACTTTGCCTTGGTCTTCACAAAAAAATCAGGCTGTAACCAGACAGCTAAAAGGATTATTTGGATAAGGAAACAGATAAAATGAGGGATGATATAACAAAAGACAGTCAGGGCATGTCCAGGCAAGTGCAGTCATATGGTATGTGGCACCACAAACACGTCTGCAGCACCATAAACCACACAGTCCAGTGTTTTCCAAAGCAAGGGCACGCTGCCTGAGCATGTGCTGTGCTGGTTTTTTTTGACACCTGGATATCCAGGGGTAAAAAACCAAAAAACAAATTGGAGAAA
>NW_017728943.1:10595735-10598985 GCF_001723895.1 Crocodylus porosus | reverse complement strand
CCTGGAGCCACGCTCCAGTGCTGGCCAGGCTCTGTGCGGCAGAATCACCATGACTGCAGTCCTGAGAGGCCCCCAGGACCCCAGGTAAGGCTGCCAGGGTGGGTCCAATGCTGGTCCCAGCCTTCCCTACCCCATTCAGGGCAACTTGCCATATACCAAAGCATGCATGGTGCAGGCATTCCCTGGGACTAGTAGTGGTGGCACAAGGGGTGCTTCTGCTACTTGTCCCTGGGGAACCAAACATTCACGCACATCTGGACATGCCCTCAGAGAGCTTTTGATGGATCTGAATGAATTCAAATTGGTAGGACCTGAGGAACTTCACCCCAGGGTACTGAAGGAACTGGCAGAAGGTATCTTGGAGCCCTTGGCAATGATATTTATGAAGTTGTGGCAGATGGGCAAGATATCAGACACCTGAAAAAGGGCCAGTGTCATGCCTCTCTTTAAAAAAAAAAAAGAAAAAGGAAGATCCAGGGAATTACAGACCAGTTAGCCTCACCTCAATACCCAGGAAGTTACTGGAACATATCCTAAGGAAGTTCATTTGCAAGCATCTAGAAAAGGAACAGCTTCTCACAAGCACCAAGCATGTATTTACTAAGAAGAACAAGTCATACCAAACAAACCTGATCTCTTCCTTTGACAGAGTAAGGTAGTAGGACCATGCCATGGGGGCAGCTGTAACACACCCTGGTGGCCACATGACAACTGCCCCCACTCTGGCTCCTCAGGGTACCCTTCCTTTTCCTCACTTGCCATGCCTTGTTGGAATTGTTACGGTATTAGGGGAGGCTACCCCAGGATCACAGAGTGAACCCATTTGCTTTAGCTGGCTGATACCTCTTATACCCAGTTGGTCACCAGTCTTGTCACTCAAGCACTAATTTATGGCCCTCCTGGCCTACCAGTGCTTCAGGGCACCAGCTGACTTATGGGCTGAATTCATGGCCTCCCTTCTCTGCAGCCATGCCCATGCCTTACAGACGTTACTCAATGTTCATTACTCAATGTTCAACCCCAACACAGCTTCTGGCCCTCAGGCCCCAAATCTTTATCCAAGCCTCAGCCTTCCCATTTATTCTGGCTGCACCCATGAAGTCCACTGCTCTGGACCTTGGTTTCTGGGCCCCAGCCCTATCTTGCATTTGAATCTGAGCCTCTGGACCCCGTCTTGCATGTTTTGGGTCTGATCTCAGCCCTCTGTGTCCCCAACCTCTAGCCCAAAATGTAACATAAACACAAGCAAGCTCTTCCAAAACAGAAAGTCTTCCTCACTCAGGGTTAATATTACCTGCAGGCCATATCTCCCTTGGAGCCCTCTCATCCCAACTCCCATCAGTGGCTTGGACGCCTGCCAGTCTTGTCTCTGCCTATGTGACCTGAAGCTCCATCCCTTCCTGCCATATGGCTCCCCAGCCACATGCAGGAATTGCCAGTTAGGATTGATAGCCAGCCTGCCCTCCGTTGCTGCAACAGATGCAGTTGCTTGCTGCAGTAGCCAGCTGCTCTCCCCTCTTAAAATGACAGGAGGATTGGACCCTGTTACAAGTAACTACTTGGGTATCTGGACTTAAACAAGGCTTTTGAAAAGGTCTCACGTGACTTTATCATAAAGAAACTGGAGAAAATGGGCTAGAAAAAATTATTGTAAGGTCAACAGACAACTGGCTCAATAGCTGCAAACAAGGGTAAGTATAAATGGACCCATGTCAGAATAGCAGGAGGTTTCAGGTAGAATCCCATAGGAGTCTGATATGGGCCCAGTGCTGTTCAACGTGTTTAATGATTTGGTGTAGAAAGCTTCTTGAGTAAGTCTGCAGCCAACATGAAACTGGGAAAGACTAAAAACATGTTGAAGGATTAAAAAGCAATTCAATAGGGTCTTGACAAACTAGAAAGCTGGGCTGGAGGTAACAGGATAAAATTCAATGCTGAGAAATGCAAAATGTTACACTTCCAGAAGAATAATCAAAAATAAAAATATAAAATGGGCAACACATGGCTGGATGGCTGCACTATGGAAAAAAATCTGGCAGTTTTGTTAGATCACACATTCAGTGGACATGTCTACATGAGACACTTTACTGTGTAGTAGACTGATCTACTGTGCAGTAAAGTATCACAGTCTACATGTGTGGCATTTACTGTGCAGTAAATTAGGTACTAAATTAACTGCAGTAGTCACTTCACAGTGACTACTTGCAGATGCTGCAAGTAGTCACTGCACAATGACACTGCACAAGTAGTCACTGCACAGTGGCACTGTTGGTGCCTGCCACTTTAAGGGCTGAGCCAAGCAACCAGCAGGTGCTTGATTGTGGCAACCATTTTAGATCTCTGGCCACCTATACAATCAGAGCAGTTCGCTGCTGGCAGAGCAGGTAGTAACATTGCCTGGCTTCAAGGATGAATGCAACATCCTGGAGATAAGGGCAGGAGATGGTTTGGAGTCTCCTGGCCCTGGGCATGACCTAAAACTGCACCCTGCTGGGAGTGAGTGGCCTGGTCGAGCTCTCAGGGTGCGGGAGACCTCAGGAAATACCAGGCCAATGACGACCTCAGTGAAAGGCTGGTTGGGGTGCCTTAATAACCCCAGCTCCCACAACCGGGTGGGTTACCCCAAAGTAGGGCCCGGACAGTGGATCCAGGTTACAGAGTGGGCTATAGATTCAGAAACCTGACTTAAAATATGCTGGACTGGTCAATGCTGGGGCTAGGACCAGAATGGTCAAAAGGGCCAGGGCTCCATTGTAAGGGATGCCCAGAGCTAAGGGCCTGGGTTTTCCGACTGTCCTTGGAGGTAAGGCCAGGGCCTGTGTGGCCAAAGGTCCTGGGAGGACCACGCCTGACAGGGTAAAGAGTTCAGGGAGCCAGGCAGCCCAAAATGAGGACGGAGTAGGTGGCTTGATTGGAAGAAATCTAGTTGGGGGTCTGGCCAGCCTGAAGAAAGAGAGCTTTGGGAACATGAAAGACAGGGGGTGGACAGCAATACGGCACAGGAAAGGAACGAGAAGGTAAGAGACAAAGAGCCCTTTGGGACTTGGAGTAGGGGGGCAGCAAAGGCACCAGTCGCAGGGCTCAAGTGCCTATATACTAATGCTAGGAGCATGGGGAACAAGCAGGATGAACTAGCGCTCCTGGTTGCACTAAACGCCTATGACTTAGTGGGGCTGACAGAAACCTGGTGGGATTCATCCCATGACTGGGCGGTACATATCGAGGGCTATAGATTGTACAGAAAGGACAG
>NW_017728943.1:10574994-10595724 GCF_001723895.1 Crocodylus porosus | reverse complement strand
TTCCGACCCTAGCATCTATGAATCTATGATTGGAGGATTCTGGGGCCCAGTGTGGGGCCAGTGACATTAACAACTGTGAATGCCATCTGCAAGGCTTGGGCTGTGGTGTAGGGGAGGAACAGAGCCGCAGATAGTGCCCCCTGGCATCGGGGCAAGAAATGGGCAGCCTCCCGCCTAATTAATATCATAATTATATATCATCAAGGCATGGCAGACGAGAAGCCGGGTAGTTGGCCCAGAAACAAGTGGGCAGACCATTGGTAGACTGGCCCCAAGGAAGCCCTCTGTTACAGGACCAAATCTTCTTCCAACAGGGTATAATTGCATACGTGCTCCCTGGGATGGCTTACTGTATTTTACTGTATATTGTATTTTACTGTATACTGGAAGGTTTAAATAGCTTGAGTGTCAGGTCTACAGTAGGGGGAGCTTTCCTTGTGCCCCTGCCAGAGTCACATCATTGGAAGCTGTGCCCACATCACTGCTGTTTCTCCCAGTCCCAGGCTGTGGTGTGAGCACAGCTTTTAGCCAAAGTGGAGCTGTCCCGAGGCCAGCTACTTCCTGAGGCAGGATCACCCCTATCCAAACCATCCTATACAAATCCATTGTCTAACTTATTAGCAAAACTACACAATCAAGCCTAACAAAACTACTACACATAAATCCCCAAATAACACTCCAAATAAGACCTGTTTTTGGAAGGTAAAAAGTAAAAAGATTTTTATAGAGTTATGGAAGAGTGAATGCAGCAGCTCACTTGCCATCAGCCAGCTGTTTCAGGCAAAAGTTAGTGTTAGCCTTTCATAGCTATTTGTGAAAGGGCTTAAACTGGACTCTACCTCTGCTGCTTGCTAGCCCTGGGAGAAACAGAAGTTGTTTTGACAGCCATTTTAGCACAACATCTCTATGCTTCTATTCCAGTGAAGAAAATCAGCCTCTCTGCTTAAGACACATATCCTAGTTTAGGAGGGCTGGGTTTTTGTAAAAGGGTGCATGTGGTATGCAAATAAATGTGGTACTCTACCAGCTAAAAATCTTACAGGTCACACCTCAAGAGGCATCATTCCTCGTCACATGGACCTTACTGTAAAGTACTAGGCCTTTCAGCTCTTCAGCTCCTACAAAGGCAAACCAATATATATGCTAATGACAAATGAAAAAAGACCAGTAGGTCAAGGTAGCATGAGATGCTTCAAAGTGCAAGAAGGCCCAAGGACAGGTAGGGACCTCCTGTAGAAACAACTATCACAAGTCTTTGACTTGGTCAGCACATGCCTACACTTGACAGATATGTGTGTGCAGGAGCACTTCAAGAAGAAATAAAAAATCTAAGCTTTTATCCATAACCTTAACTCTGGTTCCTTGAGGACATTCATTTGGATACTTTCTTCATGTATATCAACACATGCTATTACTTCTAGATGATACCTGTAGAGAGGGTTGCATCTGTCAGGGACCCTAACTGGCAGCCCAGCCCAGATGAATTAGTCAGCTGGCCAAACCTGCCAGAGGTTCTATCCAGCAGCTCCACCCTGGCTGATGTACCAGCTGGCCACTCCTAAGGTCTCCTGATTGGCTGCTGAGAGCAGTCTCCCCATTCAAGTCCACTTGTGGCAGTCAACCACAGACCAGCCAACAGTTCTCCCTGAAGGTCTGCTGTGGTAAACCTCTGGAGCCTGTGCTTTAGGTTTTCTGGTTTCTGACCATGCTTGGCTCTGCTTCTGGACTCTGGCTTTTTGGGAACTCTGTTCAGCTTGGGTAACTTGGTACCTCACTCCAAAACCCAGCATACTCTGGCCAGCATACTCCAAAACCCTGACTTAGACTCTGCTTCTTGTTTTTCTCCTGAATTTGGCAACTTGGGCTGTCTATACACGTGTCTGATGTGTTCTAGTTAGAACACTCTAGCACTGCTGCAGCATCATCTGTATTAAGCCCCCTGCATTTCAAAATGGCTATGGGGATGCTTAAACTAAAATTCACTGAATAACTACAAGAGTGTGAGGCATTTAACAGCATCTCCTCTAGAGCCAAGAGGAGAGGGCTTAAATTTTCATGCCATATTCCCATGCTAAGTACACCGCCAGTCAGTGATAAAGAGCTATTCATCTTCTCCAATATTTTTGGCTTCAGTGGAGGTTTATAGTCATGTCCACTATGTGTTAGAAATAAGATTTTTCTCAGAACTGGCTAGTACATTATTCATTAACTTTTGCAGCTCATTTTTTAAATACATTTCTTCAGATCTTGGTGCTTTCCACACATTTTTTACAACAAATGAAAACATATGGCTCTTTGTGCAGAATCTGGCTTCCTTCCCAAGTAATGATGCAGAGCTTTGTGATGTTTTATAACACAAAGAGAAGTCGCCCCTTGAATATAGTGATAAATGTAACTAGCTCCTTTGAAATCTACATGAAAGGGTAAAAAGGATTGTTTTGTAGTTTTATATTGGTTTTATCTGTACTATATTTTAATTCTGTCATACTTTATATGAATCTTTAGGATTCTGTTTTTTGGACTCTAAAATGTATCCTATTTGTGTAATTTCAAGTCTGAAGTATAAAGCCCTTTTCATGTACAGTATAGTAATCCTAATGCATCTTCTGTCTTGACTAACTGTCTTTACAAATAAAGCCCTGAATTAACAATGACATTTATTAATGCATATGTCTTTTGTGGGTGACTTGTTCAGCAATATACCTGCATTTCTTACATACCAATGTATTTTTCGTCCTCATCATCTTCTCCCCTCCGTCTTAACTTTGTGTCCTTTTTAATAATGCTTACTGATGCTGGTGCTGTTTCAAGTTTTTTTCCCTTTCCTCCTTTTCCAGCAGACTTGGCACTGGGAGACTTGTCCTTCTTGCCAGGAGGTTTAACTTTCCCTTTATCCTTTTCCTTCTCTTTTTCTCGCTCTTCTGCTGCCTGTTGAGATGAAGGAAATAAACTTGCATCTTAACCTAAACATGTGCAGAACAAATGGCTGACTAAAGTTTTAGTTTTTGAGTACACTTATTTTGACGTTTTTCCTTCTTGCCCTTCAGCATTTTGTTTTGCAATTGTCTTTCGTGCTTCCTTTTATCCTCCATAAACATACCCTTCAGTTTATTATTTGCCTATAAAGTAACAATTACAAGACATTGTGTTAAAATAATGGAGTACTATATAGATGAAGCTAACAGTATGTTTTTTAAGTAAGTAAAATTTCTTCAGAAATGATGAAGCCTCTGATATTTTAGCTAAGCAGCAGTTAGAGTACTTACAGCAGCAGTACAATTTTCCATGACCTGGGCTACGGACAGACGTTACACATAAACCAGTTTAAGTGATCAGAAACTGGTTTCAACCTATAACAAAACGTAAGTTCAGTGCACATAAGCCAGTTTCAAAATGGCCAAAACCAGTCTGAGATAAACCTGGTTAAATGTAGTATCAGACTTAACTGATTGAGCTCAAACCGGTTTATGAAATGTCTGTCCCAGGCCCCTTCCTGGTTTAAGTTAAATTGGAGTTCCCCAGCATCCCAGCATGCTCTCTGGGCCGAGCTCTCTGCTCCAGCAGAGCAGGGCTGGCCCCGCCTGTCTGCTCCCTAGCTGGAATAGGAGACGGGGGTGGGGGCCTGGCCAGTCACTGGCCCCAGGAAGGGGGCAAGGAAGAGGTTTATTCTCCTCCCTGCCCACCCCATTTCCCCTTCCTGTCCCACCAGCGCAGACCTGCATGTCTTTGCTGGCTGCTCCAGTGTTGGGGGTGTGGCCAGCCCCAGCAGTAGCTCAAACTGAACTGGCCAGGGAGGGGGTTGAATTCTCCCCTCCCTGTCCCACCAGCACGGACCCAGGCTGGGGTTCACCTTGTGCTCACCCCTCACTGCTGCAGCAGCAGAACCAGAGGCACAGCGAAGCACCAGCCAGCATAGATCCTGAGGCAGAGGGACAGGGAGGGGGTTATTCCCCCCTCAGCTCCCACTGCCCCTAGGGGACTGCCCGCCATGACCACTTGCTCTGTGCATGGGCAAGTGGCGGGATAAGCCCCCTCCACCAGACACTGGAGGGAGAGAGGAATAACCCACCTCCCTGCCCCCATGCCCAAGGGGCTTGCCAGCCAGCCTCTGGCCAGGCCTGTGACCTTGCCACTGGAGCAATGAGGGGGCAAGGCCCTGACGGTGGCTGCAGCCCCTGTCCTGGTATCCGTGGAGCATGAGTCTCTTTCCTGGAGTGGGCAGCAAGTAGGGGCCGGCACCGCCATGGACTGCATCAGGCAGCACCAGGGCTTGAAGGGGGCCATCGCCCCTGCATTGCCACCACTGCCGTTTGTCTGTCATCATTGGCTTAGAGATACATCCCTGACCTTTCTGTTTAATAGTTATTAATTAATTTGTCTAGTTCATTTTTGAACTGGCTATACTATCTGCTTCTACAACTGCCTGTGGTAACGATGTCCACAAGTTAACTATGCACGCCATTAAAAAAACCACTTTCACTTTTTAGTTGTAAACCTGTCTTCCATAATTCCGGTATTCTGGGACCTGGTGAAAAACGGTTCCTATTGACTTTGCCTACACCTTTGATTTTGTAGACCTCTATAATATTACCTCTCAGCCTTCTCTTTTCCAAACTGAAAAGTCCTAACATTTTTATAGGCAGACAAGGTTCTTTGGGTGAATCTGATATCTTCTTTGGATTTTCATTCTATCCAGGAAAAACACATACCAACTGCTGAAACTTCCTTAGCCTGACGAAGGGTTTTTGAACCCGAAAGCTTGCTTAAAAATTGTTTTCCAACTATTTAAGTTGGTCTAATAAAAGATATCAGATTCACCCAAAGAACCTTGTCTGCCTATGTCCTTAGGCCAACACAGCTACAAGCTACACCCCTGAAACATTTTTATATCTCTTTTGGTATGACAGCTGTTCCATACCCTTGATCTTCTTGATTGCCTTTCTCTGTACCTTTTCTAATTCTACTATATCCTTCTTGAGATGCTGAGACCAAACTGCACACAATATTCAAGATGTGGGTGAATCATGGATTTCTATAGTGGCATGATATTTTCCATTACGTTTTCAATTCCCTTCTTAATGATGTCTGAAATGTTATTGGCTTTTTTGGTCACTACAGCACATTCAGCTAACTTCTTTAGAGAACTGCCTATAATGTTTCCAAGGTCTCTTTTCTGATGCATAACAACTAGTTCAGAGCCCAGAATTGTGTACATAATTCTCAGCCAGCACTCTTTGGAAATGGTGCAGGCTGACTTAGTACACTCAGCTGTTTTACCACATCCAGCTGGAAAAGCAGTTGTTCTGGTCATGGAAATGGTTGTTTTAGTTCAAATTAGAAACCAAAGCAGAGACTCTGTTCACCCTTTGTTCTGTAGGATCTATCTGGTTCTAAACTCCCATAAGTCACGGTACAGAAAGCTGCAGTAAGAGAAATCTAGAGCTCCCCTCCAAGGTCTGGGCCAGGGTGGAAGGTACAGCCTGGGAACAGGTGGTGGGGTCAGCAGAATGCAAACAGCTTTCTGCAAACAGCAGGAGAACAGGTGTTCTCCTGACTCCACTCCCAATACTTGCTGCAGTGCTGGGACCTGTGGCTGCTCTGGAAAGCCTAAAGCAGCAACTTTAAAAAAAAGTTTTTTAAACAATTTCATTGCATACCTTCTGGTGTGTCAAAGAACATGTCTCTGCATGCCACTCATTGGCATGCATGCCTGAGGTTACCAATCCCTGCTCTGGGCAAATGAAGGTCTAGAACCTGGGACCCTCCAGCTCTGTAGATGAGTGCCTGTACTGCTCAGCTGTGGGGGAAAACAGCACATGTAGCCCCTTTCCATTACAGAGTCTGTCTGGTAGTCATGGGTTTCAACTGATTCCTTTTTTGGGGCCTCTAAGGCTGCAATGCATTCACAAGGGCTGCCTGTACGGGCCTTGGCTCTTACTGAGTATGCCAGCTGCATGACTTCTTTTAAGGAAAGAAAGCCAAAAACAAATCCTCCTGATTTCATGAAAGTCAACTAAGAGGGCCAGGAAACATCCCCACAGTCACACGTAACCATCCATGCAAAGGGGATATACCCCAAAGAACAGAATTCCAACCTGTGTTTAAGTGGGGTTTTTTGGCATTCAGACAACCATAATGCCATTTAGACTGACAAATCTACACACTTAGATGACCAGGAAGGGAAAAGAATGCCACACTTGGTAACTAGATTTTCCTAACTTTGTCTTCTGTAGGCATGCAATTTAGTTTGTGCAGTTTTCCCAAGTGTTTTTTCTGAAAAAAACAGGTATTTTAGGGTTGGTAAAAAAGCTCATTTTTCTAAGTCATAGCCCATGTAGTACGAGAAAACCCATGGACATAATTAACAGGTGCCTTTCAAAGGCAATTTTCTCAAATATTGTCTATACTGCTTCAATGATGTGTCTCAACACTGCAGAACCTAAACACCCACCCAAGTTTGCAGACATAATTCAGTACAGTAAATCTGCCCATGAGGCTGACCTGCCCCTAACTCACTACCAGTGTACACTCTTCAGCCCTAAGGCCCTCAGTAGTAACTTTCTGATTTTGAAGGGTTCCCCTGATGGGTGTGCAGGGCTTGGTCAGGGCTGCTCAGGCCCTCAGGTGGTAGGATATACCGCTGCAGCCATATAGACAATCTGTCAGACTACTTTGGCTGGCTGCAGCTAAATTCAGTCATTTCTTAGTAAAATCTCAAAGGAATTTAATTAGTTTGTGGAGATCTGTGAATAATGAACAGAGCTCCAGACCCTCTATCACAATCCTATATAACTGCCTATGTGATCTTTCAGAGAACTTTTCATCAAACTTGAACAAGCCCCAAACTTTCCATCCTGGAGCAGTCTCATGGTATGATCATTATTGGAAATGACTGTCTCACAAAACCAATCTATCCTATAGTATTCCAGTAAATTTAAAAATTCTCCTTTATTACTATATCCATTCACTACTTAAGATGCTTAACTTTAAACATGGACATTTTCTTGCCACTTAGATCATTCATAGGCATTAATTATTTTGTAACTGTAACCGGACACTGAAACAGCCAAGGCCATGAGGATGCAAACTGCTCATGAAGTGAGATAACCACTTAAACAACAGCTACATTCCAGAGAAAAGTCCCCAACTTTAATAATTAGGAACAAAACACTACCACATAACAGAAGACAGAACATATGATAAAGTTTAAAACATCCTAATTCCTAACACTTCCCTCTTACATTTGGCCAATGGTTACTTCTCAGGCCCTGGCTGGTTACAGTAGAAGGCAGGAATCATCATGGTCTCTGCAGCAAATTCCTCCTCATCCCTGGAGGTCTTGGCTTCTTTGCAGCCTTCAGCAGGTTGCCTCTGCCCCACTGCTCCAACTGCAGTGCCCACATGGCAGATTCTCTCCATCTCCACTCTGGGACTTCACACAAGCAGGCTTCAGTGGACTCTAGCAGGATGCAGGCGGGCAGACACTCACAGGGGCACACACACTCACTTTCATTTCCCCTTATCTCTCCCCTGCCCCAGCTTCTAGAAAGAGCTGGAATTCTAGGGAAAGGGGCCCTTTCAGCACCATCCAGAGAAGCAAGTGCCAGGCCACAACCAGCCCTTCTGCAATTCAACCATTAACCTTTTCCCCATCAGAACAAAACCTGTCCAAAACTCCCTCCTTTCAACATATAACATCAAAACAAACAATACAACCACATAATCATCACAGGTCTCCCCTTCAACATGAACACAAAGAGGGATTGTTTCTCAAAGCCACACCGGAGTGTTTGTTCCTCAAACATTCCTTACTGACAGAGAATCTGCAACCTGGTTGTTCTTTCCCTTTACACTGTTAATACACATCATGTTCTTGCAACAACAGACTCCATCTCATCAGTTTTGAATTCTGTCCCTTAATACTCAGTAGAGAATAGTTCATATAAAATATAGAAGGTTGCAGTCTCCTTAAAGCCCAAATATGGCAGTTGCAGTTTCCTTTGCTTAGGTAAACCACTGGAGGGAACACGCCCTTGTCATCCTTCAGTTTCAATTCAAAACAACCTCTAAACCAGCTGTTGATGCATCCATAAACACAGTGAGGGACTTATAAAACTCAGGGCTCACCCAAATGTGTTCACCCACCAGAGATTTTTTTAACTGATCAAATGCCTGTTGGCAAGTTCCAGTCCAATGTACTTTGTCTGGGTTACCCTTCCCATACAAATCTGCTAAGGGGGTGGAGTGCAATTACTTAGGCCATACCCAGCCCTTGTGCAATCCAGCTGTTAACTCTTTCCCACCAGAGTAAGACCTATCCAAAAACCCCACTTTCATTGTGTAACAGTCAAACAAATAATACAACCTGATAATCATCTCAGTAACAGGAAAGCCAAATAAATTCTTCTCTACCCTCTCTAAGCTACCTGTTCCTCTTTTCTTGATCTACAATAACTCCAAGTAGAAAATGTTTTTCCCCAACCTTTTCTGTGGATTGTGTGTCACTTCTGTTATCATATATTAAATATGACTGGGCCTTAAATTATTACCTTCTATATATTACACTTTGGTTTACACCCTATTCAATTTACACAAAAGTAAATCACTATTTATAAGTCATATGTTCTACAATAATTAGCTCCTCAACCAATCTCTAAATTAAGTCGATCTTCAATATTTTTATTTAATCTCTGATAAACAAATCGTTCACTTTGTTTTAATTTTGTGCATTCTACATCAGAATTCATTGAACCTGCAGTGTGTGTGAGACAGTTTCTAACAAATGCTTCTATTTTTACTCCTCTATTCTATATTACTGTTGCTGCTTTAACCTGTTATAAACAATGCAGCATTAAGATCTCCTGAAACCTATAGGTTTCTTTTTATGTAATGCTTTATAACAGGGGTGGGCAAAATGTGACCTACAGGCTGACTCTGGCCCATCAACAGATTTGATCTGGTCTGCTGGAAGACAACTGCCAACTCGCTGGATCTAGCCTGTTGGCTCCAGCCACCTCGTGGTTTCAGGTGGGCAGGGGGGAAGGGGAATGGGACTGCTTCAGCCCAGCAGCATCAGGCATCAGCTGTGGACCCAGCTAGGGTTTCCCCCACAGCTGGCTGGCAGCAGCATGAGCTATGGATGCTGAGGGCAGGTTCAGGAGCATGGATGCAGAACCTGTCAGCAGCATCCGCAGTCGACATTCCCCCTTCCCAGTGTGGTGAAAGCTCCCACCCAGAGCCCCAACCTGGAACCTGCCAGCAGCGTCAGCTGTAGATCCAGGGAGGAGCTGCTGGTGTGCTGGGTGGGCAGCAGCTTCTCTCATTCTCTCCTCTCTCCGTTTCTCTTCCCCCTCCAGAACCCAGCCGAAACTGATGCCATCACCCTCCCGGCATGGCAGAAACTCTTGCCTGGGTCCAGAGCTGAGCATTGGAGCTCCTGTTGAACTACAGCTTTGGCTAGGTTCTGGAGACAGGGAGGAAGAGGGAGGGAAAGAGGGGGAGAAACAGGGAGATAGACAAGGAGACAGACAGAGACAGACAGGCAGATAGAGAGAAGAGAAGAGAAGAGGAGACAGACAGACAAAGAGAGGAGAGACAGAAAAGACAGAGAGACAGAAGAGAGAGAGGCAGACAGAGAGAAAAAGAGAGAGAGAAGACAGAAATAGGAGAGAGAGGAGAAAAGAGAAAACAGTGAGACAGAGGGACAGAGATGGATATGGCCCTTAACAGGTCCCCAAAACTCATTAACTGGACTTCCAGCCAAAATATTTGCCCATCCCTGCCTTATTAAGTCCAGTCCCCTTTACAACTATTTCCTACTGATTCCTTTAATAAAGACCTTTTTTTCCCTGGCTTGGCTGCTTTTTATTTTTTTTTCTCCTGTCGCACATGGTCAATCTAAATATAACTGTTTTCAAGACTTACCAAAATTAATATTTCTACTTGTTTGCTTTAAGCTTATTGTAAGTTTAATATACATTTTTTGGATAATATTTTCTAATAACAAAAATATCAGACACTAGATTTATTCAGCCAATATGTAATTATGCACTTTGGAGGAGTGGAAGTGGGATTATAAACCTTTTCAGCAGCTCTTCTCTGAAGATCCTTCTGTTTGATGAAAAGTAGTTGAAATTTCAATAGCTTTCCAAGCAATGTTACAGGAAGCTGTTCTCCACTATCCAGAATGGCTTTGGCTACCTCAATCACCTGCAGAGAGGTACAAAAACAGTTATTATTAATATAAGTCTGATATTACACTTTACATATTCTTTGTATGCTGAAAAGATGGAATAGTATTTTCCAACTGTTCAAAATCATAGCATGTTCCAACTGTTCAAAATCATGACACATCACTAATATATAGCCTTTTCACCATCTCATTCTTTGGCTCTTGGATCCTTCTTGCTAATTGGTTGGAGTGGTGCACATGATAAGAATCTGAGACAAAAATCATTCTGTATTTCATTTTAGTGTTAGACAGAGATCCATTTCATACTGTAAAAAAGTCATTTTTTTAGGTTTTAAGTAGAGGACTAACATTATACAGCAGTGTATTAGAAAGTAATAAATTAAAGGATGTTAAACAAATTGACTTTTATTAGTAGATGTTTAGGATTGCGAATCCGAAAAAAAGATGACAAAGCCGGTAGGGAAATACATATCGCCCAAGTGAGGGACTAATTATTAGAGGGATGGGGGTGAGGATAGGAACACAACTAGGTTACAGGAGATACAATGTTAGCCAAGTAACCCCAGGGGTGGGGAGAGGGGGGAAGGGGAATGAGGAAGGGAAGGGAGGGGGTTCGCAAGGCTGAGAGAGAAAGATAGATACACACAAACCCGTTACAATGGTCCACAACGGTGGAGGAAGTGGTTCAAAGAAAGTGTCTCAGTCCATATAGAGTCTCATCATGGGGGTCCTCTTTGGGTGGTGTGGGGTAATCTGTTGTTGAAGAATACTCTCAAAAGTGAAGGTCTATTTGGTGCAGAGGTGTGGTTCAGGTGGTCCCCTCTGGGTCTGGTCTGGTGGCGGTTCGTCCGGTGGGGTCGGAGTACTGGCGATGACCCATGATGTTGCGGGACCAACGGATGGTGTTGGACACCATGAGGCAGCGCATCAGCTTGGCGTAGTGGCAGGAGACACGGCAGGCGCACAGGACACTCTTGTTGCTGGGGTCCCAGGCTCCAAGCATTCCCACAATGTCGTAGCCACAGCCCCTCAGGATGTCAGCCAGCGGGGCATACTTCTCCCGCTTGCAAGCCCGGGCGTCAGTGAAGGCTTGGTACCAGTTCTCGAAGGGGATGGTTATGTCCACAATCACAACATTCTTGGCCTCTCCGTTTGTGATGACGACGTCAGGTCACATCTAGCTCTCGCAGCCCGGGATGGTGCGGTTCATGGAGATCTCCCCCACTGTGGCCTGGATGGCCCTCACCAGGCTAAACCAAGTGGGATAGTGTAGGCCACCATTCACAAAGTGGCTAGTGTCTGAGGCACTCAGCCTGAATGAAAGATACAAAGTGCTTTATGGAAATTTGAGAGGGGCCATTCCAGTGCAAAGAAACCCCCTTCCTGTTTAATGCTGATTCTCTTGGGACACAGCCTAATTGGGTTGAAATAAGGCTATTGAGTTTTCTTTGAGTGACAACTGCAGTGGGAACATACAGCTGCATTGTCCAGCTGCATGGCATTGACAGGCTGTTTTACAACTATGTTTTTTACAGCTTGTTTCCACTGAATTTCATACAACTCACTAACATCTGGGCCATTTTCCTTGGAGTCTCATAACCACTTTATTTACTGTGAAAAAAATAAAACAACATAAAAATACCATAAAAAAGTTGTTCCATGTTTCTTTTCACTAGTGTTGTCTCCGTAATAAAGTTCACCTATATAGGAAGTACTGCTGAGGAGTAATAGAACCATAACATTTTCCTATTTTTGTTTTTAAGCAACCATCAGATTTATAACCTTAGGGTGAATTAGGTGTTACTCAAATGTTCTGACATGTTTCTTTTTCTGCCCCTTGGAGCAATTATGCTTAGGCACATATGGTGTCAATTGCGCTTGCTCAAATTCAGACAATAAAGGTGTACACTACATCTCACTGAACTGTGTCTTATCTGAGACAGACAACACCATTTACTTTGGACTTTCATGTTTTCTGGTCCAGTTTCTTAGGAATTTCCACTTACCAAGTGAAAAAGCAGAGAAAGTAATTGCAGCCTCTAAATATAAATGACTTTCTGGTTAAAATAAACCAACATGTAAGTGGAACTAATATTGACCTGTAGTAAGGGAGGAAAAATGTGCACAGAAATATCTTATAGTCCAGAGTTCCTGGATCTCAGAAGAGAGAGACAAAACAAAAGAAACAGTTCCGCACATATAAGAGAATAAGACCAACAAAATCCATAACGCTGGTAAATCTGGGAGTTTGCTTACTCCCTGATCAGGAAAATATATGACAGCTATTGTTAATTTTGCTTTGCACACCAGAATATCAACTTTCCAAAACAGTTCTTGACCTTTATCTCAGTTAGGGTACTGTGCAACTCTGTTCAAAGACAGTGGACAGATTCTTATTAACATCAGAGATGGACGGGTCATTGCTATCATGTTCAGGAGAGACTTGGGGCATATTTACACAATGGAAGCAGCCTGCCTTGGACAGAAGGGCCTCAAATATCCTATGACCACCCACTCTTCCATACACATGGCAAACCCAGAAATACATCAGCGAGGTTGATCTGGGGCTCTCTCTAGCAACTGCCCTCAAGGATATGGAAGACAGTAGGGGTGTGCGAAATGGGCCGTATTCAATTAGGATTTGGCCCAAACTGGAGACAGTGATTCAATTTTTGATTTGGATCACTGTCCCTGATTCGATTCAGCTGAATTGGAATCTGAAGATTCGATGATGATTCAGAGACTCAGTGATCTGGCCATAGACGCAGCTTTAGATGTTTTTTCTACATACCTCAAGGTATCAGGTGTGGCTCATGAATGCTGTGATGGTGGGACGGATTGAGCATCCCACAGGAATGTGTCCTCCTTCCCCCCCCCGGCGTGCTCAGCAGTGAACCCAGAACTGGACTTGAAGTACTTCTGGTCCACTTCCAGGTCCACCAGGGAGCGAGCTGGGGGCCACCCCCCTGTGGCTCCCTTGGCTCGGCAAACAGCTGCAGGGGGAGCCCTGGATACCACCCCCCAACTCAGGACGCACCAGCCACTGAGCTGGGGGGAGGTGATGGGGGGCCCCTCAGTGTGCTCCCTGGTGGACCCAGAAGTGCTTCTGGTCCACTTCTGGGTCTGCTGCTGAGTGTGCTGTGGAGCCCCCTGCACTCCTGTGGAATGCTCCATCCACCCCAGCATTCACGAGCTGCATGGTACTTCAGGTATGTTGAAAAAACATTTAAAGCTGTGTCTATGTCTGAATCTCTGAATCTTTTGGAATCTCTCTGAATTGATTTGGAGGGTTTTGATTCTATTTGGAGAGATTATAGGGTCTCCTGATTTGATCTGGATTTGGAGATTCAGTCACCGAATCAGGTCACATCTCTGCTTAATCAAATCAGGAACTAAATCTTTGCACAGCCCTAGAAGACAGTATGCCCCAAATGTTTTCATTAGCATAGTCCTGGGCTTAGAGAAAGCAAGCAGAAGTGGGTAGATGAGGCATAGACCTGGGCTGTCTCAGCAGAAGCATGTGCCAGTCCAATAGAGATGAACCTTTAGAGAGCTACAGGTATCCTCAAGTCTACCAGTAATTCATTTGTAATGAAAATCATTCAACAGGAGCTAACTCAGCACAGAGTCTCTGTCCAGAAAAAGGACCTGGTAAAAGTAAGAGAGTCACTCCCAAGGGAGAAATATCCTTGTACTATTTTAGTCACTGATTCCTTCTGTCAAACACGGAAGTTAACAAGTTGCAGAAGGGGATGCATCCTAACTACCTAAGCTACAAAGGTAGGTCATTGAAAACAGATATCTTCAAACAAAGTAAAGAGGGAATGGAGGAATCTTGGAAGGATTTCCCAAAAACTGTATAACAAATGGCTTTGGTGACAGTTGCAGATATATTGTTTGAGGACAAAGCAGCTTAGGCACTTCTATAAACACATTTCTCTGAAAAAACTCAAAGAACCTTACAATAAATTATTAAGCCTCATGCTCTCAGTGGTATAGACATTTTGTAAATAGATCATATAGATAGAAAGTCTTGTCCAAGTTCTGCAATAATCTGGGGAAAAAATATTACTGAGTAGGTGAGATTGACAAAGTTATTGTGGTTTATGCCAATCTTTTTAAGCACAAAGAGGCCCAGACAAAGAAGGCAAAGTGAGTACCCTGAAAATTGGACTATATGGGGAGATGGCTATAAGACAAGCACACTCCTCAATTAGTTGTTAGTATGCTAAATAAAGTATGCATAAATAAATAAATAAATAGTAATCCTTCATAGCTAATTAAAGATAAAAGCCTAACACCCAGGCACAGAATAAAACTACTACTATTATTATGGATGTAAATGAGTAGCAAGCATCTGAATTTGCCAGGTTTGGAGCTACCTAATTTACTGCTTAGACTTTGGAGTGCTTGCTTGCTTGCTTGATGTGTGGTCAAGTGGTATATGCACACACCTGATGCGGGTATGCCTCACTCTCAGAACTTGCTAACCAACACTGACTGCTGAATGACCTGAAAGCAGCATCTTAGGAATATGCATGTGTGGTTTAAGGATTGATACAGGCTGTGGAGATGCATCAAAGTTAATTAATAAAAATTATAACAAATCTGGTAACAGGATGGTCTAAAACATGCAAGATAAAGCTAGAATGTACAAGAAATAGGAGATTCATTAGATACAAGGTCCAGTGCAAGTATCATGAGAATAGAATGCAAGATGTTGTTCTGAGAGGCATATACAAGAGAATAGGAAAATCTTGAAACTTTGTATTAGCTGAAGGGATGGATGTGGTTTGTGCTAATACCTTGTCACATACATCTATTAACAGCTGGTAACCTATTGGCTGCATATGGTAGAATGGAGTTACATGTTAATCTTGCAGAATGCTAAGTGTTGGGCAGTCCTGAACACCCCTGAGCCCTTTTTGTTGTGTTGGGTATGTCGCTACATTCCTCCTCCCAGATACTCTGATCCTAGAAGCAATTCAGTCTGAATCACAATGATTAGCATGTGAGAGAAGTGGATGGTGGGGGATAATTTCAAGCGAGCTGAGATGTATAGGTCGGTTGTCATACCCAATGCTAATAAGGCAACCCTACGAAAAAACAAGTCCCAGAGGAATGGGGAGGAATACAGAAATCTGAACCTGAACTGTATAAAACTCCCCCACACAAAGATAGAGATATAGGAGCCTGAAATTTGCCTAAAATCCATCCTCGGGGTTTGAAGGGGCCCTGAGACCTCACTACCCAGTACTTAGTATGTTTGTGTATTCTCCGCTGTATGTAGCTGCTCCTGTTAACATTGCCTGGTTAATAACATCCCAGTAAAACAATGCATAGTTTGGAAGAACTTGCTTTGGCTTCTCTCGTATTTCTCCAGATAAAATGAAAGGCCTCAGAAACATCCTGGGTGTGCTATAAGCTGTGTTAAAGTTAGAATATGCTGTAAATTGTTGCACATTAAGGGTTAATATGGTTCTTTGCCTGCACAGCTCTGACTGGCCCCTAGAGGGGTGGTGAGCAGGAGCATGGCTGGGAACCAGGACTCCTGGGGTGCTGACACAAGTGACATTTTTTGTGCAATCAGGCCCCTGAAAGCACTCTACAGCCATGACTTAACATACACAGGGCTGCAAGGTGCTTTTAAAATGGTTGATGATGTAAAAACTCAAATGTGATATTAAATCAAGGTGCTCTAAAGCAAAGCACCTTAGGGAACTTGTGTTCCCTCCAGGGTTAATTTTTCATGTGGCAGCAGGACTGGGCTGGTGATCACACTAATGAGCACCAGTCCAGCCCAGCCCTGCTTGCTGGTCTATCAGCTGGGGAGAGATTGGGAGAGTCTTGAAGAGGCTGCTTTTGAATGATGAGAGCTGGAGTGGGGGGCAGGGTGGAACAGAGCCCCCTCAATCTTCTTGCCTCATGGGCCTGGCTTAGCTACACCCAATACCCCAGCCGTGGTAGCTGGCAGGGGGCCCATGAAGGGTTTGTTCCACCCTGCCTCACTCCTTATCTCTGGCCATTCAGAAGCAGCCAGTAACTCTGTGCTGCCACTCCTCCTTTCCCTTCCCCACTGACAGCCCTGGAATGGGGAGGGGGAAGTGGGGCTGGGATGAAGGGCAGTTTAGCAATTTCCTCAGAGGATGCTGAAGCACCCCTGCCTGCTGGCCAGGGATGGTCCAAGCAGGCTCAAGCTCCCGCCCCCCACCCCCCAACAAGTGAATGTTTGTTGGGTGGGGGAAGGAGAGCTCTAACTCACGGCATTTTACATAAAGTACCATCAGAAAGCACCCTTGGTGCTTGGTGGGGGGTCTGGGAGTGGTGCTCCCTGGGATGCTGAAGGACTGCGAATTACTTGTTTTAGCTTCATGGACCATATTGAACTTATCTTAACACTAGCTAGGTGGCATGGCCCAGAGTGGCATGACTTTGAGATGCCCAGAGGGCAATTAGCATGAATTTTAACAAGTTAATGAGCTTTAACGTGTGGATGCTTACCTTGTTAAATGCCTGTAGGTTGGCCTAAATGTAATGTGTAACTTCACCCTTAGTGAGTGGTGTTTGATGACAATAAGCCTGGGTAAACACTACCAAACCAAGCCATATGTCATTCTTTCTACAATACTAAGTTTTTCTGAGAGCACACATGCTGACAACACTGACAACAATATACAAATAGCTCATGTTGTAGGAGGTTATCTGGGCTCTGAGATGTTCCTTCAGTTGAGACCATCTCTTTAATGCTTGAAGGAATCTTGTGTAGATTAGAGAGATAAGTAGATGTGATAACTTTCTGTTAACAGAGAGTGGCTCAGCATTCCTTATACAGTGAGGGTCATAGCTTTCAGATGGAGACAAGCTGCACTAGTATGGGATATGGTCATTGGAAATATCCGTATCTGGGAATGCTGACAGTGAGAGCCATAGAGAAATGTGCCTCCCCGTTGCAAAGCTGGCAGATCTCAAGACATCCAAGGAAGTCACTAATAAGAGCTGACAGGATTCCATGGTTGTGGTACATTTTGGTATCACTGGTAGAAAAGAGAGAGGTCTTAGCTGCCTAAATTCAGATTACTAGGCAACAGATTTATGTCAAGGGCCTGTTTGATATCTTTCTGTAAAATGCTTCCAATTCCATGAACAGGGCCATTGCAGCTGCTAAATCACTACCAGATGAACTTCCAAGATGATAAATTGCTTCATCAATTCCAACTGTTTACACACAGTCCTGGAAGCTAGCATCCCATGCTCTGAAGAACGGTGAATCCATTTCATGGTGAAGTTCACCACAATCCAAGATAAGATCTTTAATAATGACCCTAGAACTAGAAATACCCCTCTTCCCTTCCCAGTCTTTGTTTCTATTCTACAATACAAGGCTCTTGAAACACTACAAGAAATCCATGCTGCCATGTGATGTGATACAATTTCTCTTTCAGACTGTTCACCTGCGGAGACTCTCAATGCATTGTTCTCTCTCCTGCTCTCCAAAATTATCATCTGCATGAAGCCACTGGGGGAAAGGATGATACATCAGCCTCATGTCAGTAGTACACAAACATATGCCACTGCATCGCGTTCACTTCTGGCCAGACTGACTTTTACCTTTGTTACTTCCTGCTCAATTACTGAATGAACAGAATGAACATACACATTAAAAAAGCTCCAACTGCTGTAAATCGTAGCAGCTTGCCTTCTGAGCAACACTAGGGACCAATGGCTTCCTGTAGGACACAGGGTTAATTTAAAGAAAAAATAATTATCCATGAACCAACCTACTTACTTTGGCTCAAGTATCAAAACCCTCAAGACAGTTATGGAACACAAAGACATTTCAACATAAAAGGTCAAACTTCCAAGAGTGCAGCATAAAGTTTTCTTAGAAACTGGCTTAAGACTTCAGAATTGCTTTCAGAAATGATGACGAAAGACTACAGACTTCACTGACTTAATTGAAAAGTAGCCAGAAAAATGCCCAAAAGACAGTTGAAAATACCCGTATTGTTGGGATTCAACAAATGGAATCAATAAATTTACTAAACATATTTCTGTTGCAATGAAAGATACTTAGCTGTTTTTACAGCTATTTCATATAGACCCATAAATATTACAGGTACCAGATTATATACTCAATCTAACATTACAATAGCATTAACTATAGCAGTGCCCCTGAAATGAGTTGATGTAAGAGCTGATCAGATACAACAGAGTAAATGTTCAACAAACTAGCATAACCATGCCGGGTGGCTCCAACATGAATCTACTAGCATTGACAAAGAACCCCTCTGTCTTAGTTTCTTTTATTCTCCTTGATTTCCAACTAATTACCTCATCTTTTTTTGTGATGTGCCTCTTCAACAAACTACTTAGAATCAGCCTGCATCTGGTCATTCTTTATGCTTGCCTGTTCAGGACAGCTACCTATGTATGAAGTTATACTTTTCCTCTTTCAAGTGCACTTTGTTCCCTCTCCATCCCCTCTCCCTCTGCACACAGAAGCCATATAGGTCTTTGACTCACCCAGAGGTATTATACTTACCCAGAATTCGACACAGGTAAGTATCTATGCAAAGAAGCTTCTTGTTACAATCAAATTTGTTCTCTTAATTTTAACTAAAGACCTGGGTATTTTACTATTGCAGCTCATCTCTAATTTACCTGGCATTTCTCTAGCACAGTGAAGCATACAGCAGATCTCTTTGCCTTATGAATTTTAAAAGCTCAGCTGAAACATATCTGAAAAAACCCATACTTTTCTAAATGATACAGAAACTACATTACTTTTCTCTTATATACAAAAAGCCAAAATACACAATTTAGCCCATGGACAGGTGTTACATTTGTAACGAACAATTAAATCACCTTATCTGAGAGAACAAGGTCCCAAAGTGAACTGAGCCAGACACCAGCCTGGGACAGCATGGCCTCTGAGAGACCATGTGTTACAAGCAAATGAAGACCACTCCAGAGGCAGCCATTTTGGAAAGGGGAAAATGGCTCCCTAGGGATCATGTGATAAGGGAACATAAAGCCTGCTCTGGAGGCAGCTGTTTTGGGGAAAGGGGGAGTTTGGACACAGTGTTCTGTCTTCAGAGTTGCCAGAGCCCAGCATCAGAGGGGTGCATCCTCTAGTAAAAGGTGCCGCTGTTTGCCACCCCCACTGCCAACAATGCCAGCTGCATCTATGGGTGGTTAGCGATCGCTTCCGGCCACCGGTGATGCTGCCAGTGGCATCTGTGAGTGGTTGCTGACCACTGGTTGGTGCTCACCACCCCCTCCACCAACAGCCCAGTTGCAGTGCCTCTGTTGCTCCTTTTCCCCTGGGAGCCCTGCCCAAACTGCTGGGAGGAGCACACAGATTTTCCGGAGATCCCTCAGCAAGGAGGACTCTTCTCCAAGCCCCCTGTGTGGAGTGAGGTGCACTGAGGGGGAGGGGGACTGGGGAAAGATTGATTCAGCTCCCCATGAGCTCTGGCTGGAAGGCAAAGCTAGGGGACATGAGCCTTCTTCACACAGGTCAGGGCCCCTGTGAGAGAAAGGAAAGACCTGAGGGAGGGGGTGGACTTTGATTGCCTAGCAAGTGGGGGTGTGCGGGTGTGGGGAGATTGCCAGAGTCCCAGCCCAGACCCTGCTCCCAGTATGTCAGGGGACGAGGATCTGGGCAGAGTAAGCTATTTTACAGGAACTTTGGTGAGGGAGCCCCAGCCTGCAGCATAGCAATCCCTGGGGCATGCCTCGTGAAACCCTCGCAGCAAGAACCCTTACACACTTCCCGGGGGAGGGGCATGGAAGAAGCTCCACCTTCTCAGGCATTCAGTCAAGGCTACCTGTGTATACATATCATTGGAGGCCATCATTGTGTACAACGTTATTGACTGAGGGTGTGAATAAGTTTCTGACAGTTTATCATTTGTGTGTAACAGCTGAAATGGCTTGCTTGGCTGCAAGCTGAGTAGATGAGCTGTGCCTAGTGACTTTGCAGAGAAAGGTGGCAAAATAAGGAAGAACTTCTTTACTGTCCGAGCCCCCAAGGTTTGGAATAGACTGCTGCCAGAGGTGGTTCAAGCACCTACTCTGAACGCCTTCAAAAGACATCTGGATGTTAATCTTGCTGGGATCCTATGATCCCTGCTGACTTCCTGCCCCTGGGACAGGGGGCAGGACTCGATGATCTTCTGAGGTCCCTTCTGTCAAAGATCAAAGTCTTTGATTTCAGATGCCAATGGCAAAAGGTCAGATGGCAAAGGGTCAGAAGCTAACACAACAAACTCTGTGGTTGTAATTTATGCCTCTGTATTAACAGTGTTGCATATACACACCCCTGTCTGTGCCTCATTTCAAATTACTTGAGTTCTCATACAAAAGAGACAAACTGACCTTGACGGCCCAGCACAAAAGATAAAGTACCTATAGTAAGGAGATTAGCTAACTTTAGTAAAGTTGTAAAATTAAATATGCTATGTGCGCCATCCTGTGACCAAACAGAACCAGTACCACCCAAGTAAAAATAACCCGCCTTTTTTATGAAACCTGAA
>NW_017728943.1:10568099-10574543 GCF_001723895.1 Crocodylus porosus | reverse complement strand
CCAAGCCGGTCGTGCCGACCCAGGCTCGCAGGTCAAGGGTGCACCGGCGTTATGGGGCGCGACACCTTCCAGCCCTAATGTCTATGAAATCTATGAAAATGTTTGCAGAGGGTGCAACAGCATTCCAAACGGAGGGTATGCTGTGCAAAATGCATGTTTTTTACTGGTATAATTGAACTGTGGCCAGAGTCGCCCTTACTAGCTCCTGGCTCTGATTGGCTACTATGGAGCCATAAAAAGCTGAGGGAGGGAAAAGAAGGAACAAGAAAGCTGGAGGAGAGCAACTGGCAGCCTGGAGAGAGGGGCAGGGACTCAACCCCCTCCTTTTCCCCAGGCAGAGGTAATTGAGCTAAGGTTTGCCAGGGAGCAGATTCCAGGACAGGGGAGAGCCCAAGTTATCCCAGGAGAAACTCATTCCCCACTTGGGTCAGAGCTATGCAGTCAGGGACGCAGGTACCCAGGGAAGGAGTGGGTAGGAGTTAGGAAGCCTCCTGGGTGTTGGGAGAAACTACCAGGTCAGAGGCTTGTTATGGGAAACCCCTGTTCAAGCTAGGAAAGTTTGAGCTGCCTGGTCAGGGGCCTGCAAAGGAAGGAATTTCCTTGTCTGAGCTGGGAAAGCGTGGGGGAGGGAAGGGGAGGGATCCCTTGTGTTGGTCATAAGCCTCAGGAGGGGAAGTGGTCTGAGAGGAGGACTAGGTGAGGAGCCACTTAATCCCATAGCGTATGTAGACAATTTATTGCAGGCTGAGTGAGAGGAAGTCACGTGCCACATCCTGGACCAGAGGGCTTGTGTCTCAGGGGAGAACTCAGAGGAAGGGAGACCTGTGTCTCAAGAGTAACAGGAGCCACATTTGTGCCACCTAGTGGCAGACCACTGCAAAAACTGTGTTGCTGTTTAAATTTGCAGGGGAGGTGGGTTTTAACCCCTGAGGGAAACTGGTTTCAAAGGTTATAACCAAGGGAATGTAATCAGACTGTAAATGGTAACAACTACTGTTTCTCTTAATGTTGTATTTGTAAATAGTATTCACATTACTGTTTTTTTTAATTATTTACTATTGATACTACATATAAATGTCCTTTTATTGTTATTAATCCTTTTCCCCCTTCCTGTATACAGTTGTGTATAAATAAAGAAACCCATTTTCTCAGTGGGACTTATAGTAAAGTTTTTGGGCAGTGAGGGTGCGGGGGACACTTCCCACGGGACACCTAAGTTAGCTGAGGGGGTTCCTGGGGTTCCTGGAACCCTGAGGATCCAGAATCCAGCGCATTGCCTCACCTAGTATGCAAGCGACTTGCATTCAGACCGCAGCTGATACAGTGAATTTTCTCTGTTATCAATTCTACCTCAGATTGTTATATTCACCTTACTGTGGAATTTAAATGGGACAGATTTTATTTTTTAAGTTGTAAATGGTTAGAAATTCCAACCAATATTGGGATGGGGGAAGGAATATCCAGGTTTGGCAACAGAACGGAGGCAATAAAACCGGTGGCACCTCAGTTTTTGTCTTGCTTACTTAAACTATAATATTCTAGTACTATTACATTATGTATTGATGCAGGCTGAATGTTAGTTGTATCATAATCAAAGCTTTTGTTTATGAATAACAGAATAGTCGGTGAACAAAGGAAGTCATGGAAATTTTTGTCCACAAGCCTGTATGCTATCTCTTGCAAGTATACAAATCGGGCCAATAAAAAGTGAGAACATGGGGTTGGGCCATGAGTCCAGTCCCCTGTGGTTACAGGCAAAATTTCTACAAAGTTCCCAAATCACCCCTTTAAACTTTCACAAGTAACTACAAGGCACAATCCCCAAAACACCAAGAACACCCTATAACCAACCACAGGTAAAAACAGAAGGGACAAGGGCAGTGCAGTGCCTTACCACCATGATGACAGGGAGTAGTTAATTAACATATGCTCAGAAGATCCTAGGAAAAGGACCAAACACAATCACCCTGCCTTTGTTGAGACGAGTGCTGCTCTGTGGTACGTGGCACTGAGCAAGACGTTCCGTTGCTCTCCATGCTGTAAGAGAGCAGTGTGGTGGGTTTTTTTAACCCTTGGATAGCCAAGGGTCAAAAAAAAACATGAAAAAAGAAGTGGACATGGCAGCAGCATGTGCCGCTTTAAGGAGCCTGGCTGGCTGGAGCCACGCTTCATTGCCAACCAGGCTCCGTGTGGTGGGATCACTGCTGCTGCAGCCCTGCCCAGGCCCATCTGGCCCCAGCTGGGCAGTGCTTGCCCCAGCCCCAGCCCCAGCCCCAGTCCTCCCTCACCATAATGGGTAGTGATCTGCACCCCCTTCCTTTCCCTTCCCCCTCCCCTTCCACCACTTACCAGCTGCATGCAGTATTGACTATCATAAAGATGAAACCCATGTTGGAAGGTCATAGAATCATAGAATCATAGAAACAGGGTCAGAAGGGACCTTATAGATCTTCAAGTCTGACCCCCTGCCAGGGCAGGAGAAAAAAAGTGGGCTCAAATGATCCCACCTAGGTAGGCATCAAGCCTCCTTTTAAAGACCCCCAGGGTAGGAACCAGCACCACTTCCCTTGGAAGTTGGCTCCAGATCCTAGCCGTCCTAACTGTGAAGTAGTTCTTACGGATGTCTAATCTAAACCTACTCTCCAACAACTTGTGGCCATTATTCCTTGTTACGCCAGGGAGTGCTAGGGGAAACAAAGTCTCACCCAAACCCTTCTGGTCCCCCCTATTGAGTTTATAGACTGTCACCAGGTCAAAAACAGAGTGTCAATTTAAAAATGTTGTAAGTGACATTTGTCTCAACTCAGAGTCATAAGTCAAGGACTGCTTGCACCGACAAAGTTGATGAATCCCTCGTGTAGTAATTCAAAGTGTCATGGTATGCATAGACACTGCAATTAGGGCTTCACACAATGATGTAAGTTCATTTCTGCTAGCAAAACCTATACTGTGCCCTCTTCTTACCCCTTCAGGTTTGCCATGCCAGTAAATGGTATAGTCCTTCTCCTTTATGAAGCCTATGTCTGTGAGCTGGGTTTCTGGAAGAACTGCAGTAGCAATTCAGAAACATGCTAGCTTAGAGGAGAGGAGGGAAGGAGAGGAGCAGGAAGGGGGCTCCAACAACAGCCAGCAGGGAAGGGGAGACAATGGGAAAGGAGGCTGTGCAGATCCAGGTGGGTGCAGGGAAGAGGGAGGCGAAGTGGGTGGTCACACTGGAGGCTGTTGTCAGATCCAGGCAGCAGGGAAGGAAGGAAGGGAGGGAAGCAGGGAGGGAAGGTGGTGGTGGGGGTCATAGTGGCAGTGCCCCCCCCCCCGACAACAGCTGGCAGGGAGGGAGAAGCAGCAGGTAGGAAGTGAGCGGGGAGGTGGGGGGAAGACCTACTGCAAGGTGGAGGCAGGCAGGGGGAGAGAGCCCCTGCACTGGAGGCAGGAGGTGGCAGCAGCAGAGGGAATCCTTACACAGCCAGCCCCAGAGGTCAGCAGGGGACAAATGGGTGCCATGTAAACACACCCTGAAATCTGTCATTCTTGGCGGTCAATTAGTTAGCAGGTGGTGAGTACAGAGTAGGTCTCAAATGGATAGCATAAGCAAATGTTAAAATCGTTTTTGTTCACCAGATGTAGGCAGGGCTTTGAGGGGGATGTGAAAGTAACAGTCAGGCCTACTCCAATGTGCCAACTTATTTCCTATTTCAAAGCAAAGCAATTACTTGTACGGGGAAAGGGAAAATGATATGTAGAATAATGGAAAGATCCCATTTTCTTTTCTCCTGCCTGCTGACTCCTTGTGTCAGGCAAAATGCAGCCTGGACTACTTTACTTTCAACTGCCGGCTCATGGCCCATTTGCTGTGGACGCCAATCCAGATCCCTGTCTTTTGACAGCTGGCTCCTGACTCCTAAATTTGGATTGATGACTGCCTGCATCCTGATTCCTTACAGCTACAAATGCCTGTTCTGGACCCCCTGGCTAGTGACCAATCTAGCTCCTTGCTTCTTGTTCCTGACCTTCCAACTGGTGGCCCTATTGCAAAGACCTCCCACATCTCAGTCCCTCAAGCTTCATAACTTGCCAGCTCCCAGTTTGCTGACTTCTGACTCTAGCCTGTACCTTGTCTTTTTCTGACCTTGTCCAGGGCAGGACATCCAGGACTGTGTATGATTCTTATTTTTTTTAACATGCTCAACTAGAATCTCCAGTGTGAGAGCTGTATCTCAAAATCACCTGAAATGGAAATACAAAACTCAGGGAGTAAAGCTTTATTTTCTTGGGTTGTGCCCCTCTGGGGTCAAGACCAAACACCCATGCTTCAGTCACTCCCTGACACTTCAGCAGCCTCTGTAAAGAGCGAACGCAGAACTACAAATTCTTCCCATGAACACTGAAGGTATGCCTCAGCTATGTTCTCTGCACCATGGTGACATGCCTGCCCCCTCCCTCCCCCCAGATTCCTCTGCAGTATTTGAGGGCTTAGAATAATATTGCTTTGGTGCAGGGGTACCTACCCACCCCTTCCTTCTCCCTTCCCCAAGGACCTCAATGTGGCACGAGTCCTTCAGTAAGTGTAAATCCTCATCTATTTTAGTACTGAAGAGTTCCCATCCCTGAAATGAGACCTTTAAATATTATCTGAAGTTCTTTAGGGATTCTTGAAGAGTGGAGCCATAAATAAGTCCTCAGAACAACTTGGGTCACCATAGATCTGGAGATTCTATCCACAGCATAAAGGGCTGCTGAAGAGAAGCATGTGCCACAATCTGATCTTCCATGAGCATATTAAATTCTAGTCTTCTCCAAAGAAAGCCTACTAAGAATTCAGCTGGCACGTCCCAAATCTAATAATCCTGTATTTGCCAACAGACTTTGGCATTTGTGACACTTATTTGGAGGCTTGACACTGAATAATTTTTCCATTAAATTTAAATAAAATTAGTTACTTGTCATTTGGTGTTACATGGTATTGGCTCTGATGGGATTTCTTATTCATGGCCATAACCACCAGTGAACCTGGCATTGACTGCACATAAAATTATTTCAGTCGTGGGAAGGAATTTAATAATGACGCTGTGCTCTCTTTTATGTTGATGCCAGAGGCATCTGTCTTGCTGGAGCAAATTAGCTGTCCCAAAACATCTATCTTGCAGGACATCCAGGACTGTGTATGATTTTTATTTTTTGAACCTCCTCAACTAGAATCTCCAGTGTGACAGTTGCATCTCAAAATCACCTGAAATGGTAATAGAAGGCTTAGGGAGTGAAGCTTTATTTTTGGGATGATGAGGATCTATAAGCCAAGGCATGAGGTCCTTTGGAATCCTCATCAGAGCCATGAACGACTTGTAGTAGGTCCTGGAGCAAGCTGATGTATTTGTAAAGCCCCCCAATGAGATGGAAAAAGGGTTCTAGGCTGAGAAAGAAATCAGACATTAATGTTCTTTCATGATGTAACCTAATAAGACCAGAAGGACATGCAGGAGCTGGAGGAAAGATGCCTGAAATCAGTGTAAAGCTACACCTAAGCTTAGAGCAAACTGGCATAACTTTCCAACTGTCTTCAGAGCTTGAGGAAGGAACATCCAATCTTGCTGAGGAGATGCTGTACCAACTGGTATGCTATAAGCACCTTCAGAATGGGCTGGACTAAGACCTACTTAGCAGTAGTTTTGGGGCAATTGTCATTTACCAAGTGAGGCACTTTCACAATTAAGAGAGTTCAGTATCAAAGAGACCAGTATGTTTTACTCACTTTGAGGACTGAGTATACTGTCTGAAGTACAAAATCTTGAACAATATTTAGTAAATCCTTAACTAAAGTTTCATCAAAGTGTTTTTTTCCTTCTGGCTCACTGAAACGTGGTGGTACCCAACACATGACTGGGCAGTGAATATCAAGGGCTATAGGCTGTACAGAAGGGATAGGACAGGGAGGAAAGGTGGGGGCATGGTGCTCTACATTAAGGAGGAATACACATCCTCATCAATTAGCAAAGAGTCAGAGGAGAGGCACTCTGAAGTACTCTGGGTTAGAATACAAGGCAGTCAAGGGGAAACAGTGGGGGTTTACTACAGACCACCCAACCAAGGGGAAGAGCTAGACCAGGAATTCTTAAGTCAGCTCAAGGAGGTAGTTAGGTTAAAGGATGTGGTCATCATGGGTGACCTGAACTTTCCAGACATCTGCCAGGAAGAGCAGGCAGCCAGGTCTGACCGCTCACGTACGTTCCTAGCCAGAATGCAGGACCTCCATCTAACGCAGGAGTGCACAGCCCCACCAGGGGGGACGCCTTGTTGGACCTGGTGCTGGCCGCTGGCGATGGCCTGGTGAGGGGGCTGCGGGTGCTCAACCATGTGGGCGACAGCGACCATCGCCTGCTGGAATTCACCATCCAGCGCATGGTGGCAAAGGCCTACAGCAAGGCAGCAGCCCTAGATTTCAGGAGGGCA
>NW_017728943.1:10547200-10567999 GCF_001723895.1 Crocodylus porosus | reverse complement strand
TTTGATGATCTGCTCAGGTCCCTTCCGACCCTACTAACTATGAAACTTGAAAACACCAGGCAAATTGCATGCTGTCTGCAGTAAGTCATATGTGTTTCTTTGCAAGCGCTAATAATGTTCTCTGGCAGGGACAACAGGATCTTTGAGCTCTACATGCACAAAACAGATTTCTTTCCTGACACTTCCAAGGCAAAATATAATATTTAAGCTATTCAGGACTTCTAAATAGTAGTAAAATACAACCGTAAACCAGCTTGAATGGAGAAAATGAATTCAACTTTGCCAGAAAAATAAAAGAGTTTATAGTAGTCTTCCTTTAAAAGACTAAAGATTTATTTGAAGTCTTTGGGGTGGAGGAACCTATGGTGCAGATCCAGGGGAGAGGTGCCTGGCACCCTGGCCTCTGGCAGCACCACTGCGGGTGCAGCCTCTGTAGCGAGGCCGGCAGGCTAGGGGCTTGCCTGAAGGTGGGGGTGGGCACTGCCCAGCCTGCTCCCCTTCCTCCCCCATGGGGCCAGGGCCAGCAGGGCCCATGTGTGGAGCTGGCTCAGCTACAGGCAGCTCCCAGTCAGGGGCTGCATGGTGTCCAGGTGAGAAGCAGGCAGCAGCCCAGGTGAGGAGCCAGATTGCTAGGGGACCTGGCTCAGGAGCAGGGCCAGGGGACCCTGGATGCTGCAGTTGGTGGTGGACCTCATCCCAAGCCAACTGGAGGGCTTAGCATTAGGCCCCATCAGAGAGGCACAGTGCCCAGGGGCCAGGCACCTGGAAGCACAGGTCCCAGGAGTCAGGCCAGAGGTCTGGAGGCCAGTCTGGGCCAGCTACATAGATGACCATCAGGGCCAGGCAAAGGTGACCATCAGGGCCACGATGGTGCCATCACCCAGTGGTCCTCCTCTATTGCCTCCACTGCTCAGGTCACCACAGTCGCCTGCCACTCCTGGGCCTTGAGCATCCTCTCAAGGAGGGCAATGTGCCTGTCCTTGAGGGTGAGGAGCCTGTCTCAGAAGGCATTATCCTCCTGGTCCCTCTCTCACCCCAGGTACTGGGCTCACCAGGCCCGCACAGTTGAAAACTTGGCATAGGGCCCTCAACTTAGATGGTGCCTCAGGCAAGCCTGTGCTTCCCCTCAATAAGCACCACTGTCTGGAAACGTACCTTTGCCTAGACCAGGGATTTTCAACCAGGGGTACGTGTACCCCTGGGGGTACTTGGGGTGGCCTCAGGGGGTACTTGGCAGTGGGCGCTGCCATGCGAGAAGCATTTCTGCCAGCAGCACTCTCACCTTTACACTGCTGGCATGTTCATTGATCGGCTGTTGTTCATTGGTTGCTGTCTAGCCACCGGGGCACTCCTGCCTTCTTGACTGGCCACTGTGGGTACACTGACCCAAAAAGGTTGAAAAACCTGGGCCTAGACTATGAGTCCCTGAGCCCTGCAGCCAGGGAAAAGATCGCTACTACCATTGATGAGTTTCTCTGCACGTGACACATCCCTGGCTGCCTAACTGGAAGGCCACTGACCACTCAAAGTTATGAACTGCCTCCTGCCTCTCTCCAAGTTGTGGTGGGAAAGTCCAGTGGGGACCTCGGCTAGGCTGGGCAGGAAGGGAAGAGGCCCTTTCTTGACTGTGCAGGGCCCCTGACTCCAAAGATGTAGCCCAGGGGCGGGTGGGTGAGCTGGAGTGTACACAGCACCCTCTTCCCCGCAACCCTCCTCCCCGTAAAGATCTTATCAGATGGGCACAGCCAGCAGTCCTGGCACTCTGACTCTGTTCCTGGTGGTGGCGAGGTGGTGTGGCTTCCTGCAGTGTCCTGAGGGGCAGTGGCACAACATCTGACCTGGGGCAGTGGTCCCCTCCAGGGATGAGCTGGAGCTGCTTGTCACAGGACCCATCCCCATCCTGACCTGCTTATTAGGGTTGCATGGCTGGAGTTCATGAAACAGGTGTTGGGCCAGGCTGCCTGTGCTGCCAGCTGAGGCCAGGAGTGGGGATTGCACTGGATCCTGCTGCAGGTGCCCCAAGGGGCTCTCACCTGGAGACTCCTTGTCAGCACTGTCTTGCTGCACTAGGTCCGACATCCCATCTGTGCTGGAGTGCACATGACAGTGCTCAACAGGGTCCCTTGTGGCCAGGATGCAGTCCAGCTGCCACATGAGCACATGGTCCTGTTGGCAGTCTCATTCCACAGGTTGTCGTCCATGAAATGGACCCATTGGGCTCACAGGGCCTTGATCTTGCCACCCAGACTGCTCATGGCTGCACTTTCACATCTGGGTCACCAGATGTAGGCGTTTGCCTGGGTGCCCAGGGCAAACTGCCACTGCACATCTGCCTTATCCAAGACTGCTATGATGTCACTAGTCTCTTACTCTGTCCAGTTGAGGCCCTGGACTATTTCCACTGTCAGGGATGTTGCCATCCCAGGTGCTGCCAGGGGCTTCAGGGGCTCAGGCAGGGACTCTGGGTGTCATCTGGGCTTACCATATGCTCACAGCAGAGGGACACACTACACAGGGGCCAGGCAGTTGGAGGTATGGGCCCTGGAGTTCAGGCCAGAGGTCTGGAGGCCAGCCTGGAACAGCTACAGAGGTGTTGCTGCCATGTGGCTGAAGGAACTTCCAGTCACATGGCTCTGGCCCAGGCAGGAGGCTGGTCCCCTGCTGGTGTGGCTGAGTGAGAGCAAATTTGGACCTACAGGTACTAGCAAACTATGCAGTAGACTTAGTGCCTCTAGAAACTTGCTGAAAATTCAGTGCTAAGAAGGGTGGGTAAAATGTTCTGTAAGGGACAAACAGATAATAAGATGGGATGGGATGCTATCTTCCCAGTGCCAAAACATAAGATATAACTCTTAAGTTCAGACAAGCTTCTGACATGAATGGGAAGGGATCCCCTGCCAATGGTACATGTGGGCACTAACAACACTGTTCAAAGGAAACTTCACAGACTAAAGATAATTTTGGGGAACCTGGAAGGGTTCTGAAAGAGAAGTGCATCCAAGCAATTTTCTAGGAGAATTTCAGAAGATTTCAGAAGTAAGTTGCTGGCTAGATAAGTGGTCTAAAGGTAGAGGGGAATTTATAGAATGTTAGGCCACCTTCCATGATCGCAGAGGGGAATGTAAAGTTTGGATGGCCTTCATATAAATAAAAAGAAAATCAGTCTTCCCAAAGACAGGTTCATTAGGTAGGAAATTAGTTACTTTAGTAAAACTAATAGAGAAGATGAAGGGTAGTGAGCACAAAATAAAGAAGTTGAAAACAAAATTAATTAAGATTCACAAGGACACAAAAAAGATTCTTTAATCCTCTACATGCTGATGCTAGAAGCCTGTGTATATTAATTACAGAAACTGGATTTGCTCATTTATGACCAAAAATTCAGCCCAGCTATTATTATTGACACATGGGAGGAACATTTACATGACTGGATTGTTAAAAATCAAGGGTTATATCCTGTTTAGGAATAACTGTAAGCATAAGTGACCTTCTATACAAAACATGGCACTGTCTCTTTCTAAATCACAAAAATTCAGATATGAAGGATCCCGAATATTTATGGCTTAGTTTTCTAACAGACAAACCAAAAAATGGGGCACCAACTGGTGTCTTCCAAAAATACCAATTTTACAAAGCTAAAAGGAATTATGAGCCAAATCAGCTCGGAAAAAGAATTTAAAACAGAAAAACATGAGTAATTTGGAGCTTTCAAAGGACATTTTGTTTGATGTCCAGGAGGCCACAGTCTCTCAAATCAAAAGAGAAGGTAATCCTGGTAAGAATCAATCAACCTGGCTTTGAGACAAAGTGAAAGCATATAGTATTATAAAAAACATATTTAACAAATTGAAGAAATCAGAAACTAGAAACTGGAAACATTTTTAAGGGCTGCTAAGAACAGAAACAAATCTATGACAAGCAAAGTTAAGGTAAAAAACAATGAGTTTTCAAGTAAACTAGGGACAGAGTTTTAAAAATATTAATGGTACAATGCTAGGTGAAAACAGTAGAATGATCAATGATGATGCAGAAACGTGTTGGCTCTCAGATGGATTCTGAGAACCAAGAAAGGTCTGAAGAGGCAGCTCCACCAAATTAAATACAACATAAGAATATCTACATTTTTAATAGTAAATTCAATAGGAAAAGGCAAAAGAGATACAAATGACCAAAACAGTACAGATAAGGCGTATCAAACAATTAAAATGTATAAAATGCACATTTATCTCAAGGCATATCGATATTTGAAAGCAAGGTAATCTTAAAATTTCTAAGCCCTAAAGTCTTAAAAAGCCCATAACACAGGGGTTGGCAACGTTTTTAGCTGGAGTGTCAAAAACACCCTGACCTCCTCCCATACCTCGACTTTGCATGCCAGAAGCAGATGGCAGGGGACCTGGGAGGGGTCTGATTCTTGTTGCTGATGATGGGTGTATGCGCACCTTCAGAATGGCAGGGGAGGGGCCTAGTTTGTGCTGTCCCAGCTCCCTCCCCATCATGTGCCCCAAGGCTTGTGTGCAGCCACCACTGCCATGGAACCAGTGCCAGGGCTCTGGACCCTGGTGCAGCTGTTTGCTGTCTGCCTGCTTCCTGTGCTGCCCCAGTAGGACGGCCACTGATGCATCCCCAGAATACAGGATATTCCCTTGGGTAGGAATGGGGCCCCCTCGGCCAATCAGCAGCAAGGGGTGAGGCCACCACAAAAAGGCCACCTCCCTCCCTCCTTCCTTGGCTGTGCACCACCCTAGCTTTTGGTACACTCAATAGAATTGTGAGGACATGTGATTGACACATATTTCCTTCCAACAATTAACTTAAAAACAGGAATATGTCCCAGGCCCATATCTGGCCATGCACCTCGAGGCTGCAGCCAGCTCAGGCTCTGGGCAGCTGCTGCTGGCCTTGGAACCTGGGCTGCTTACAGCAGGGATTGCAGACTCCCAGCTGCCTGCTTCAAGCAGTGTGGGCTCCATGGCTGGTAGCAGCTGCCCAGAGCCCAGTCCGACTGCGGTGTGCCGAGCAAAATGGCCTCATGTGCTATTCTCTGGTGCACAGGCTGGGGGCTGCTGACCCCTGCTGTAACAGGTGCCTATCCTCTTAGAGAAAGGACCTTCCTACAAAGGTTTCAAAATCCAGTCTCTACATAGCACTTGGAAGTGAGCAATTCAGCAAGAACCGTAGTTCAAGACTGAAGACCAAAAACTCCAAAGTGAATCCAGGTTTTGTACTTTATAGTTTGACTAAAATTTTAAAAAACAAAACTTACTAAGTTAGTTTTAAAAAAAAGATTACAGAGTTCCTAATAGGTACTACTCTAATTAATATTAATATATTTGTGGCAGTGTAACTTTGCCTGCTCCAGCCCTTGAAGTGACAAGCACCCAACCAGCAGGTGCCTGATTAGGGTGGCTATTTTAAAATTAAGATCAGCCAGGCAGAGTTGGCAGTGTGTTGCTTGCAGCTGAGGGAACAACATCACCCAGCTGAGCTAAGGCTCACAACATCCTGGAGGTAAGAGCAGGAGCTATGGGGATGGCTTGGAGGCTTCTGGTCCTGGGCATGACCTAGAACTCTACCCTGCCAAGGTAGGGAAGCCTGGTGGGACTGCTGGTGATGCAACAGCCCCACTCAAATGCCAGGACTGTGAACCTCCATGATGAAAGGTGACTCAGGGTGCCTTAATAACCCCAGCCCCCACAACTGGGTGGGTAACCCTATAGTAGGGCCCAAGAAGGCAGACCCATGTAAGAGAGTGTCGGCTAGTTGCTCAGAAGTCTGATTTGAGGCACCCTCAACTAGTCAATGCTGGGGCCAGGACCAGAAGGGTCAAAAGGGCCAGGAGCCCATTGCGAGGGATGCCCAGAGCCGGGGGCCTGGGGTTCTGACTGGCCTTGGAGGTAAGGCCAGGCCTTGCATGGTGAAAGGTCCCAGGGGGACCATGCCTGAGAGGGAGAAGAGTGCAGGGAGTTTGGCAGCTGAGAATGAGTGTGGAGTAGGCTGCCTAATGGAAGGAATGTAGTTGGGGTCCAGACTAGAGCGTTACGGGGCCCAGTTTGGGGCTGGAGACTTTAAGAACTGAGATGCCATCTGTGAGGCATGGACTATAGTGTACGGGAGGTTCAGAGCTGTGGGTAGTGCCCCCTGGCATCAGGGCATGTAATGGGCAACCTCCCACATTATACCACCAGTAAAGGGAACAGCAAAGTCGTGGCAGATGAGACAGGGTGGACTGCACTGCAGACAGGTGGGTGGGCCGACACGAGACTCAGCCCCAAACGTACCCCCGTCACAATATTCTTATTCCCTATTCAAGTCTTATTCCCTATATAAGCATCATCTTCTGTAAAATTAGCCTTGTCTATCATCAAATTGCTAAGCATACTCAAGATGACCTCATAACTTCTAGTTTTTGTTTCATCCATTTTACTTAAGCTTTCTAAAATATTTAACACCTTTCAGCCTTCTCTTGCTCCAGCATTTCCTCTGCCTGTTCTCCTCTTACCCAAACCATAGTTCAAGCAGATATATGTAATTACTATGATTAAAACAGCTTAAGGCCTCTATAGCCTACAAAACACCCTAAGTATTAAATAAATATTTCAGTTCTGTATCTGGGAAAAAGCTACATGTGGTCATATATGATGATGATCATGAAATATATTCTATTCCAAGAGAAACCATGGACACTCATCCAGCTGCAGGCCCTAGATGTAGGTAATCAGGGCACTGGCAGAGTCATCCCCAGTGTCCTCACAAAGAAAGCCCCACAGGCCTTTATAAACGGAGACCAGACAGCAGACAACTTTCTGAGCAACTAACCACTTGTCTGCATTTCCTGACCTGTCTGAGACCTTGCTTGCCTGTTGCTCTTGCCTAGATCCTACCTGAACCTTGCTTAGACTAACTCTCTGCTTTGACCCTTGCTTAAATTCCTACCTGCACTCTTGCCTAGTCTGAGCCTGTATATCACTTCTACCTGGATCCCTGCCTGTTTCTGCTCCCACACTATGTGTGCTTGCTACCATCATGGATTACTCTGTTCTTACTTTCTCTGCCTTTGTGTGCTCCTGGCTTGAACCTCCTGGTACAACCAACAACTTGCTTTGACCTGATTTCATTGCAATTCCCATCTTGATTTCTTGGACTTGGACTGAACTCAGCACTCTCCACATAACTCCTGTTTTAACCCAACCCCTTGTACTGACTGCCCCAAACTTAATCCACCCTAACAGGAGGATGTTAAACAGCAGCTACTAGAACTACATTTTTTTTAAATCAGCAGGTGGGATATGCTGCATCCAGGAGTTTTAGAAGAGCTGGCCAAGATGCTCTCTGGTCTGTTAGTGATGACTTTTTAATAAATTTTGGAACACTGGAGACATTCCAAGGAACAGGAAAAAAGTTAATATTACCAATATATTAAAAAGCAGAAATGGAACTACCTGGATAATTATAGGTCTGGCAACCTGACACTAACCCTTGTGTAAAACAGTAGAATTGTTAATATGAGAGTCAATTAATACTACATTAAATATAAGTAAATGTAATTAAACACCAACCAAGGTGATTTTATGAAAAGTAGATTTTATTATGCTACCTAGATATCTCTGATGAAATAGCAAGTTTGGCTGATGATGGTAATAGCATAAATGTAATAGGTTTCTCTAAGACTTTGAAGTAGGTACCACATTACATTCAGATTAAGAAACAAGAATGATATAAGATTAGTAAGGAACATATTAAAAGGTTTAAAAACTGACAAGTCTCAAAATATAATTGTAAAAAAATGAATCCTCATTAAATGGATGTTTTTTTATTCAAGTTTCACAAGGACCAGTTCTTGACCCTATGCTATATTTATCAGTGTCATGAAAAAAAAAATCGTCATGGAGCTATCTGATCTGGCCAGCTGACTTGGGGCTTTGGTGGCATTTATTTGGGGGCTTCAACAGTGGTCACTTTCCTTGTGCTGCTGCATGGAGAAGTTGTAGTAGCAGCTGGATCCTAGTGCCTGCTCACCCACCTTTGACCTGAACTGGGTCATTCTGCCCCACAGCCTAAAAAGATTGCAGTCTCTCTCAAGATTAAACCACAAGTGTGGAAAACTTACAGGGATTATTTCTGCCATTGAATAATACATTTGTTCCCAAGAAGGTAAAATCCTCATTTCAGGTCAAAACTGCATACCTCTGCTGCACATTGTGAATTCACTCTGAACTTTTTTTATCATGATTATCAATGAAAATGTTGAATGCAGACGTAGACACCCATAGTGAATACTGAAGAGCAAAACTCTGCCAAGAGAGGAAGAATCTTTATGCTTGTCATAAAGGATCAGTCCTTTAGTTTGCAACAGCCATGTCAGAAAAGGTCAAGGCAGGTATTTTATATTCTTTGTTTAAAGAAGTGTCTTTGAAGAATACTCTACTCAGCACTAGTGAGACTGCAGCTGGAATACTGAGTCCAGTTCTGGGCACCACATTTTAACAAGGACATTGACAAGCTTGAGAGAGTCCAAAGAAGAGCCACCCATATAATCAGAGTCTAAAAAGGCAAGCCATATGAGGAAAGGCTGAGGGATCTGGGATGCTTCAGCCTGAGGAAAAGAAGGCTGAGAGGGGACCTGGTAGCAGCTTACCACTGCACTAGGGGAGTACATCAAGGGCTTGGTGAGCAACTGTTCACCAGGGCGCCTGAGGGGAAAACCAGGAATAATGGCCACAAACTCCTAAAAGACTGATTCAGGCTCAACATTAGAAATAACTTCTTCATAGTCAGGGTGTCTAGGCTGTGGAAAAAGTTTCCTCCAGAGGTGGTGTAATCACCTATCCTGGAAATCTTCAAGAGGAGACTAGATAGTCACCTCGCTGGGGTCACTTGACCCCCAGTTATCTTTCCTGCTTGGTGCAGGGGGCTGGGCTCAATGATCTTCCAAGGTCCCTTCTGGCCTTATGCAGCAGGGCAGTAGGGTTCCTGCTACTGATAGCAGTAATATGGGCTCAGCTGCCACTCACCAGGGCAGCGCAGGTGTGGGTTGCTGAGACAACCAGTTGGGTCAGCTGACCAGAAGGGGGAAGGGCCTGGCCTTTATAAACAGACAGGCTGAGGCTGGAAGGCCAGTTCCCCTCTGGCAGCCTAAGAAGCAGGAATCCTGCTGGAGCAAGTAGGGCGGGCATAGTAAGGAAGTCGGATGGCCTGAGCAGTGTCGGCACGATGATATGGGGTGGAGAGAATCCTGACAGGGATATGGACAAAGGATAACCAGGTTGGCTTAGGGTTTATGTTATAGCCAGGGGCTTTGCGTTTTCTGTTTTGGTTGTGATATAAGACCGGAGGACCGGGCGAGGCTGTAGGGGTTGGAGGAGGCCTCATAGGAGCTCCCTAGCAGTGGGGGGGTTCCCAGCGCTGGAGAGAGTGCTGTGTTTTGGGGTGTCCCAACCCCGGCCCCAGTGTGGGTAGTTAATCGGGAGGAGCCCAGTGTGGGCATAGGCAAGAAGCCCAATGGGCGTACGATCTGAGGAAGGGGTCTGGGGGGCCAGGTAAGGCTGAGGCCACCTGAGCCCTGATTACGGGAGTTGTGAGTAAGGCCCTGGTTGGGGGTGAGAGCACGGGGCACAGGCCCTGGTTGGGGGCAACGGTATAAGGGTGAGGCTCCAGTGTGGGCTACGAGAGCACGGGAGACAAGCCCCGGTGCAGTGAGGGAAGCAAGGGAGCACCCGTGAGGGTGCAGGTGGGCAACTGGACAGAGCCCTGGTACAGCAAGGCGCCATGCCAAGGAGGGCAGGAAGGCAGCCTTCCTTTAATGATATTTACCAGCAAGACGTGGTGGGCGAGACAGAGGGTGTGTTCGAGCCCTGATTTGGCACGTTAGGTAGAGGTGCTAGGGGAGGTCACGGCACCCCTAAGGCTGCCCTGCCACACCCTACAACCTATGAATCTATAAATACAGTAAGCAGCTAATGAGACACAGCATTAACACCTGGAATTTAATAAGTATGCACACCACCAGAAAACTGTTATTAGTAATTAAATATAGGTATCGTGCAAAGCTCCTCTGTAGGGCCAAACTTTAAAATCCTTCTGTCAAAATCCCGAAAAGGCTCTAGGATCCCAAAAGCATAAAATAAGTTTACTGGGAAAGGTTAATTGCATAAAATTCAGAGTCATGATAATAGGACGTTTTCAGATAGTATTCTAGCATTACTGAAAAACAGACTGTAATTAAAAAAAACCTGTTATAAAATCCATCAAAACCAGAGTGACACAAAAAAATAATTACTCAGTAGTGAGCTAAAATGCAAACTTTAAGCAACTTTCTAATTGCAGGATTTTATAGACTTTCTCTTCAAATATACCCCAATGGGTCAACCAAGTTAGAATTTTATATCAAGTAGCTGTCATAGGGATACTCCAGTATGAATACTGTTTCTAGAGGTCTGTTCTTTCTCTGGTGTAGAAGGGTTAAGCATGTCAATTACCATGAATGTCCAAAAGAACAAACTTCAGCTATACCTCTTTAATATGAGCCTACCACCAAAATACATCTACAGAATATATCATGAACATGATAATAAAATCAGTGTCCCAAAAGATAACTTGCTCCTCATATACTCCTTTTTTCCTTTCTGCACAAATATTTTAGTGAACTCCTGATTAAGGTGCAACAGAACAGAAAGGAAGCAACTTCAGCATCTTGGCACCACAGGTGTTTTTTATCAGCTATAACCGACTGGGTAGGCGTTTTTTTGGCTTGCCTATGCAAAACAACTAGTTAGGTATATACAACTCAAAAAAGTAATGTTGACTACAAAAAAATGATTTAACCTACCTCATAATACATAGGCACATCTTTGGTCTTTTTTCCCTTTTGATTTCCCGCTTCCAGGATCTGTAAGATAAACAAAGTGTGCTACTATGAATAACGGATTTGTTGATTTCAACAAACATAAGATATTTATTTAAATAAAGTTTTTCTTGAGTATTCTTTGAATGCCTAAAAGTGAGATTAGACTCTATCAGCATTTTCTAAGGGTTGTAGTAAAACTCTATTACTTATGTAACCCGGGCAGTACTCCAAGAGGTACCCCCTCTCCACTTGAAGGGATCAAAGCAGGTGCACAAGCGCTGTGGGAGGTGTAGAGCAGAGCCAGACCACCAATGGGGACTTAACCATATACCTTTTAATACTGGGAACATAACAGGCATAAATCAGAGGGTATAGTGGATGCTACAATGCCCCAAGGGGGCAGGATTCAACAAAAGGTTAGATATTTACAATCATTGACAAAAACAGGCTTAACAAAATATAAAACACAAACAGCACAACAAACAATATGGGTTGATGAAATATAAAAAGGCACAAGATGCAAAATGTCAAGTGACAAGGAAACATAGGGCCTTAGTACCTGGAGGGGGAGAAAGGGGGGGGAAAACACAATGGCCCCTTTCCACTGCAAGAAGATTTGCTTCTTGTTATCTCACTCACCTCAAGTCACCTCTGCTGGGACTTAATACCCAGATCTCCCACATGGTAGGCAAGAATGCTGCCACACAGCCACCACTACTAGCACTGCTCCAGCCTGCTAGGGGTCTTGACCTTCCCAGAGCCCCGGCTTCACGTTGAGCTGCCTGGCCTCTGACTGGAGGAGCTGGAAGCAGAGCTGGGAACCCCTCAGGTTGCTGCTCAGATCCTTCCTGGAGCTGGGGAGCCTCTCCTGCTGGCTGCAGCCTCTCCCAGGGGATCCTGGAGCCCAGTGGGGGGCCTCTCCTGCCGGCCGCATGCAACACTGCTGAGGGTCCCACTGCTGCCTGCAGGTCCTGCTCTTTCAGGCTCTTCCAGGGCACTGCTCCTGCCTCACTGACTCAACTCTGTGAAGCCCCTTCCTCATTATCCCTCTCCTGAGTCAGCCCACACTGCCCCTTTTATCCCCCTCCAGGTAACCCAAGGGGCCAATCGGGATACAGGGGGGTGAGTCTCTGGGGCCTGATTGGTACGGAAAAGGAATCCCAAGTCCTCCAATCATCTTTTGCCCTTTCAAAAACCCTGGCCTAGGTCACTGTCAGCCAGCCTGTCACATCTATACATTTAAACCTTGTCTGGACAAAGACCTGGACTACACTGAAGTGGGTGCATCTACACAAGATGTTTATTGAAGATTTTCATAATTAGCTCTGCTCTAAACATCTCATCATCTACACATGCAGTGATATTAGGACAAAGTAAACTAATTAACTCTGCTGTAGGTTAGTACTTATAAAAACTCTGCTGTAGGTTACTACTATGGTGGAGTTTTTTTTTACTCCTCAACAACACACCTGGAGATGCTGACAGGGATCGCTGGGGCACAAGCGTGCTTCAGTGTGGGGCTGCCTGCTGGCTAGCCCTATACTGAAGTACCCTCATGCCCCACCCAGCCCTTCTTCAGCACGCTGAGCTGAGTTGAAGCAGCCCTGGGCTGGCGGGGTTACCCCCTGGGCCTTCTGCCAGGCAGGTGTGCTCCCACCTGACTCAATATGTTGTGGTCCTGGGCACATGTTTGAACATGGAGCTCTGGAGCAATAAGCTCCAGTGATAGGCACTGGAGCTTATTGCTGTGCATTAATTGCATGTTTAAAAATGCTGACTGACATGCTTTGCACTTGCTTACCTATTCTCTTTTTTTTCTTAACTTCTATGTGAATGAACGTATTTAATGATTATTTAAATTGTCCATGCATTTTATATTAATATGCAGTAAGAGCTTCTTCAAAGAAGAAAAACCTTTTAATTTTCAAGAGCGTTTAATAAGACGATGTATTAAATACCTGTTCAAAAATTCCTTCCCATGATACCACACTGAAGAGCTTCCGCTGTGGTACCTGCACAGCAAGAGACAGTGCCTTTGTATGGATTTCATCCTCAGTTTTGTTCTCCACAACAAAAGCAATGTTGGGCTTCCAATCATCCTGTTAATTTTCCAAAATAAAAAAAATAAGTGCATTAAAACACTCTTAAATTCATGATTTAAGAAACAGCCAGCAGAACAAGACGGCCCCACTACTAAAGACAGCTTATGAAGTCTAAACATCACACTGATTATTGCTTTGAAATAAAGGAAATAAAAGTGAAGTCTAAACTCCAACATCGTAATTATTTGCTACCATCAGGTGGCAGTATTATGCTGTGTAAAAACACAACACAACTTAGCAGCAGCATGTAACTTTTTCTTTCTTGGCCAATGCTGCATAAGTACAATAGGGATGGAGTAACATTTAAAATGACACTTGCAGAAACACTGGTCTTTAACCTGAATATTTCAGAAGTACAAAACATAATTTCCCAAAATGTATAGCTCTAAAGATTTTCAAAACAAAAAAAAATGTGCATAAGTGATCTTTCTGTTTCTTATCCAGACTATCTAGAGTCCAGGGTTGTCCAGCCTATTTGGGTTGGCAGGTCAGATCAAGATGGAGGGGCTTTTTGTGGGCTGGATGACCTACTTCTGACAACAAGAGTGAGCAGCGCCAGTGTTACCTGTCCTGTGCTCATTCTGATACCATCACTGGCCCCACTGCCAAAAGCTGTCCCCAACAGGGATCCTGACTTAGAAATTTGGCAATAGGGCAACAATTACCTGTGGTATTAATGACATAGCCATGCCCCAGTACCACCAAAAAATGTTTCTAATAGGCAGACAAGGTTCTTTGGGTACATGTGGTATCTTTTATTAGACCAACTAAATAGTTGAAAAAATTGTTCTTTGCAAGCTTTTGGGCACAAACACCCTTATTCAGGCATAGGAAGAGTCTGGTGTTTTGTGTGCTGTCCTGGGTAGATTAGAAGCCAATATGCAAAATGCAGGTCTGTGAAAATGCAAATGTGTGGCAGTGAGGATCAGAGGGAATGGGAATAGATATGAGACAAGTAGGGTGGGGGGAAGGGGGAATGTTGACATGGTGGTAGAATGTAGCTGGGAAAATGCAGACAAGTTACCTGGGGTTATCAGATGGCAGGCAGGTTATAATGTACCATAAATCCAATGTCTATACTTAGTCCATGATTTTTATACTCCAGTAGATTTATGAAGTAAAGTTCGTAGGCTTGTCTATGAAAGGTGTTTTGTAAATCAGGACTGAGAGATCGGAGAGTAGTTGTCTTGTGAGGAGCTTACACACACAGGTAATTGGGTATTTTTATTTTTGATAGATTTTTCAGTGTACGTTCATTCTGATATGCAGTTGTTGTTTGGTTTCTCCTACATATTTTCCATCAGGGCATTTAGTCCGCTGGATGAGATATTACATTTCTGGAGGTGCAGGTGTAAGATCCAGGAATGGTAATGGTTCTGTTGTGGGATGTAGTTATTGTGGGAGTGGTGGAGATGTGTTGGCAGGTTTTACCTTTTTTGTTCTGGCATGGTCTGGATCCATTTGGTGTGCTTTGGGCCATAGAAAGTTCACTTCTGGTGGTGATGTTGGTGAGGTTCAGTGCTTGTTTAAAGGCTAGGATAGGTAATGCTGAAAAGATCTCTGTAAGAATTGGGTCTTTTTCTCGTATGGGTTCCAGTTGTTTGAGGATTTTCTGTATAGGTTCCAGGGAAGGATGGTATGTTATAACCATGGATCTGGGTTTTCTGTTTCCCACGGAAAAACAGAGAAAACCACAGATTCCCTGTTTTTATTGGAGAAAACATGGATTTCCCTTTTTAGCAGAGAAATCTGCGGATTCTCCACTTTTGCAAAGAGCTCTTGCAGGCTGGCACAGCTCCAGCCTACAAGAGTTGATTGCAGAAAGGATGTGAAACCCCCAGCCCTGCCCGGACGGGGAGGGAGAGGGGGCAGGGTGGGGCCTGAGACTGAGGCAGACAAGGCTGGGCTCAGGCTCAGACTTGTCCTTCGCCCCGAAACATAGAGGTAAGTGGAGCTGTGGGGCAAGGCTGGGGAAGATGGTTGGGGCTGAGAGAGCATGGGGTGCTGCTGGCTCTAGGTGCAGCTGGGAGCACGGCCAGAGGGTGAGGGCAGGGGTGCCCCCTGGGGGGGCTTTGTGGGCAAGCAATGCAGGGCTCAGTGTGGTGGTGCCCGCCATGTGCAGGCTGCATACCTGCTGCCCGGCCTCCTGCCCAGGGAGGGATTCTGGGGGATGGCGGGGGCTCACACATGGTGGCCGCTGCCGCTTACCTAGAGGGCCGTGATGGTGGTGACGGCCACTGCCTACAAAACCTCCTGCTGCCACCGTGGAGCCATGCCCAGAGCTGTGCGGCCGGCTGCCAGGCAGCAGTGGCAGCATGGTGGTGGTCAGGTGGCACACAGCCATCCCCACTCCTATGCTGCACTGCTGCCACTGGCCACACAGCTCCGAGCACAGCTCTGTGGCAGCAGTGGGAGGTTTTATATGCAGCAGCAGTCACCACTGGCACGGGCAGCCCCACAGGTAAGCAGCAGTGGCTGCCCGTGCCAGTGACGACTGCCACTGTGTACAAAACCTCCCGCTGCCACCGCTGAACTGTGCTCGGATCTGTGTGTCCAGTGGCAGTGGTGCAGCGCAACGTGGTGGTGGGGATGGCTGCATGCTGCCCGCCCACCACCATGCTGCTGCTGCCGCCCGGTGGCTGGCCGCACAGCTCCGGGTTACAGCTCCACAGTGGCAGTGGGAGGTTTTGTAGGCAGTAGCCATCACCGCCCTCATGGTCCTCCAGGTAAGCAGGAGCTGCATAAGAGCCCCCGCCCTCACCTGCAAATCCCTCAGTGTGGATGCAGAGCTGGCTACTGAGTTGTGCTCCAGCCGCATGCCAGTCTCCCTCTCCCCTTCCCCTGGGCAGGCGGCTGGGCATCATGTGTGTGGCCCACACATGGTGAGCACCAACACACTGTGCCCCACATTGCTTGCCTGCAAAGGGCCCCCATAGAGGCGCACACCTGCCCTCATCCCCTGACCCTGCTCCCAGATGTGGTGTACTGTCTGGGGCCAGCAGCACCCCCCACTCCCTCAGCCCCCAATCATCTTCCCCAGCTCTGCCCCACAGCCCCCAAGCCCCACTTACCTCTAGGATCCAGGGGTGAAGGACATGGCTCCATGGTGGCAGTGCTTGCCAACAAAGCCCCTCCAGCCTGCAGGCAGCCACCACCACCCCGCACTGCCACAGAGCCGCGCAGCTGGTTGCAGGGCATGCCGCTGCATGCAAGCCCCCTGTTCCACCCCCCAGCCGGGCAGCATATATGTGGCCTGCACGTGGTGCTTGCCACTGCACTGCCACTGCCACACCCCGTGCCACTTGCCCACAAAGCTGTGCAGATGGCCGTGGGATGGTAGCGCAAAGTGTAGTGGCAGCCTCTGTGTGCAGACCTCCTGTCAGGCTGGCCGGCATGTGTGTGGCCCACAGAGTGACACCTCTGCCCTCGTCCCCTGGCCCTGCTTGTGGGGGTGGGCACAGGAGCACACTCCCCCACTTCTTGATCTACCTCCCCAGCACCTTCCCTTTCTCCTGCCTTGCCCTGCCCCTTCCCCCCACACACACTTACCTGCTGGGGTCAGTGTCTGTGTCTGCATGTCTGTGGGCCTGGGGGGCTGTTGTGAGGGCCATCAGAAGAGCTGCTGAGACTGTGGGGGGGGGGAAGTGGGGTACCAGCAGTGCTGGGGGGGGTTGGGGGGCCTTTAATTTTTATCATGGATTGTGGGTTTTTAATCAGAGAATTTGTAATTTTTAATCAGAGAAAACTAGGATCCCTGGTTATAACTAATGATGTGCGATTCATGGGGGATTTTCTTTTTATACTGCAGCAATTCTTCATGTGGCATCTGAGTGGCTCTTTCAAAAGTATGATCCATCTCTCTGGAGGAGTTTCCTTGTTGGATGAAAGCCCTTTTGAGATTTATGAGGTGACGATTGCAGTATTCTCCTCAGTGCAAATTCGCTGGTATTGGAGGGTTTGGCTGTATATTACAGCTTTGGTGTGTTTAGGGTAATTGCCACCCATCCTCCCATTCCCTTTGATCCTCACTGCTATGCATCTGCATTTTCACAGACCCGCATTTTCCACATTGGCTTCTATTTTACACTGGAATGCACACAATACAAGACCAAACTCTCCCTATGCCTGAAGAAGGGTGTTTGTGCCCAAAAGCTTGCAAAGAACAATCTGTCCAATGATTTAATTCAGGGATGGGCAAAATATGGCCCGTGGGCTGAATCTGGCCTGCCAAACCATTCTGTCACACCTATGGAGCCCCTAAAAAATTTAGAAAATTAATATTTATCTCCCCCTGGCTTCCTGTCAAAGATGACAGGAACCAGTGGCAGTAGGACCCAAGGGAAACCACAGCAGGACCTTGCATTAGCAAGGCCCACCTGGTTTCATCTCCCCCAGCTGGAAGCCCCTGCCTAGCAGAGGCTTCTGGCCTGGAACGAGGCAGTTTCTCCTGCAGCTGGCCAGAGCCTGCGCTGCGCTAAGCTGTGGTGCAACTCCTTCACTGCCACCTCTGGGTTGCCCAGCGTGACAGCAGTGACAGTGTAAAGCAGCCACAGGGCAGCTCACAGGTGGCGGTGAAGGAGCTGCACCACAGTTTAGCACAGCACAGGCTCTGGGCAGCCACAGCAAAAACTGCCCAGCAGCAGTGGTGATGGGAAGGGCTGCTTTCCTCCACACCAAGCAGAAGTTTCTGCCCAGCTGCTGCTGCCTCTGTTGTGACTGTTCAGCCCCAATGGGCAAGCCCAGAGCTGGTGTGGGATGTGCAAGGTTGCAGCTGCATGCACTGTCCCACTGCTACCACTGCATGCAGCCGGAGGGTGCAGAGTGGGCATGGGACATGCTGGGGCTGCACAGTTGGTGGTGACAGGGAAGCGCTGCAGGGTGCTTGGGCTCTGGGCTGTTGCAGGGTGGGGATGAGCACTGACTGACTCAGGGGGGCATGTGTAGTGGGCGGGGCTCCCACATACTCTCAAGCCTTTCCCACAAACCCCACAGCCACACCTCCCTCCCACACAATCACACACCCCACAAATACTGTACCCACACACACATCCACACATCCCCACAAACTCGCCATATCCACTCACCCAGAGCTCCCCACAAACCCCATGCCCACTCATACCCAACACCCCTGCACACCCCACACATTATACAAGAGTAAGACTGCATTTTGAGCTATTATGCAATCACTTCTACTTATACAGCACAAACACACACAAATCAGGATAATTTTTTTTAAATTAAATTAAAATATATTGTTATGGATGTTTGACTTTTAGTATATCATTTGTTTTTTTCCGCATTCTAAAATGGCAAACTCTCTTCTCCAAAGGAGTACTTCCAAGGGCAAGGGGAGGAACTAATAAAATATATCACATCTACCCAAAGAACCTTGTCTTCCTGTGTCCTTAGATCAACATGGCTACAATCAACAGCCCTAAAGTTTCCAATGGGCACCTTCATTCAGAAATTCTTCAGCAGGGTAAGCAATAACGCCCTCCCAGTTGCTGACCCAGCTGACACTGTAGTTCAGGCAGCCACAAGGGCTAACACCACTGCCACATGCCCTCTCGGCCATGATTTAATTACTCACAGCTTACATGCAGGCTGTGCATTGGATAGCCCTGATCATGACAACAGCATGTTATCCTCTGCTAAAATACCAGCTTATGACCATCCTAACTACCAAATTACAAATGTGTGCATGAATTTCCTAGAAGACTTCAGACTGATATGATATGAAATAAAAGGAAAATAAAAATAGGTAATACCCTGAGTTTATTCCTTTACGATCTCTGAAAAAATGAGAGTTTCAGACTGTAATGGAGAAGCTGCCTAGACAACTCTTTTTCTCTTGAGCTTCTTTTCCTTCAACCCCTTTGTGGAATCTTTGTCCCCTGCCAGGTCCCTTTCACTGGCTGGGCCCATATTCCCCAGCAACTCCATGCCCATTTCCAGAGTTCCTGGCATAAAAGATAGCAGCTTGGCCAATAACAACAAATAAAAAGATGCTTAATATTTCTTATTGTAAAAAATTCAAGAGAACTCTTTAAAAAGAGGCCTAACTCCACCATGATTTGCAGCAAGACTTTGAAATTCAGCAGAGGAACTGCTCTAGGATAAAGAGGTACCTTTCTGATGTCATGAAAATCAGTTTCAAATGTAGGCATTTTTGCTATTTCCACATTATCCTCAGAGTACTTTGACAGTATACAAAAAAATCCTCAGTATTTTATACTGCAGCACATGCCCCACGCTGGTGTCACATTTCATACACTCAAAACTGCAGACAGAACATGGACAAAATGGATTCTCCTCTTTCTTGAAAGATACTTTGACCTAGGAAAATGTATACTGCATTAAGTAACTTGCCTCAATGATCTCAAGAACTCACTTCTACTGATTGTTTCTAATAATTCTTAAATAATTACAATACTGTTTTTTTAAATAGTGTGTCATATCCTACTAACTGTAGTGCAAACAAATATAACAACAGATATAATTATACCAATAGACAATTATACTGTTATAGCTATTCCAATATAACTGTTACATATGTTAATCCACTAACACTGGTATAGAAGCAAACAGATGTTACAGTTAAAATCAAAACAACTGATGCAGTCTCTCAAGAGGCAAGTCCTCTCTTCTTTTTAAAAACAAATTCAAGTTACCTCTGTCCACAGCCTAATTTACACAAATTAGAAGATGGACACAGATCATTCTTTATGGCAAACAAGTCCAAATCCCATAATCCTAATTATATTTCATATCAGAAAAAGCCCATCAAATCTTTATTGTTTGACTACGTCAGGGATAGGCAACCCCTGGCACAGGAGCCAAGTGTGGCACACAAAGGCATTTTGCTTGGCATGTGCACCTCATGGTGGACAGTGGGGAAGAGGCAAGGGCTGTACTGCCACAACATGGGTTGGACTCCTTGTGGTTCCCCCACCATCCACCCCTGGCATGCCAACATCTTACAAATACAGGTTGTGGGTATATTTAGCACTCTGGCCAAAAACACTGCCAACTCCTGGACTATGTTTTCTGTATCACAAGGCTGCTCATTTTCTGTCTCAAGGCGCATCACACGTGTGTTACCTCTCAGCTCCATGTTCTTGGGGAACCCTGACACAGGACTTTGGGAGAGAACAGCAAACTCAAGATTCAAAACCACAATCAGGAGATCTCTAAGCTAGCAGCTACAGTTAAAAATGCAGGCCATCACTCCTGGTGGGAGGTTTTGTTTGGATGGAGTCCCAATGCAACAGGACTTTTAAATGTCATGCTTCACCCCATTGTAGTAATTATTAGTTTTCACATTATACTAGTGATTGGTCTGATGCTACTAGTTTGCTGGATCCAGAGACTGATGCGACGATTGCAATGGACAGAAGATCAAAACCAGTACCAGGGAGCAAAGATGTGATGGGGATACTTGCTCAACACAAGCACTCCATCAACGGGGGGGAAGTGTTACCTCACAGCTCCATGTTCTTGGGGAACCCTGACACAGGATGCAGACTGTCTGACTCACAAAGAATCCCCCCCACACTCCTCTACCTAAACAGAAATTGATTAAGATGCAGTGACAGACACAGCTAAAACCCTCCAGATAAGGGTGACAAGAGTGAAACAACTGCCCTAGGTCTCATTTGCACCTGAGATGGAACCAGATGACCATTCATTTACATGAGAGATGGAGAACAGAAAGCCTGAAGCAGAGACTGCAGTGAATTCTGGGATCAGCGAAGCAGGGGAGCACTGCATGATGGGGAATTGGTGCTCCAAATGCTAATCAACCCACACACCCAGCTCAGCATTTATCAGACCAGTTCTAATTTGGATTTA
>NW_017728943.1:10542628-10544880 GCF_001723895.1 Crocodylus porosus | reverse complement strand
TCTGCTCATCAAGAGGCTAAAAGATTGGGATGTGCTGAATTTGAAACACATAAGGGGATCAGCTTGTACAGGCTGATTGACCCAGTTTGGCTCAGACATGCCCTAATGAACTGAATGCTGGCCCATGAGGGTGTCATCTGGACACCCAGCTGGATTTAGAGGTATTCTGTTTAACTGTGTGCTTCTGTCTGACTGTAGTTATTGTTGCTCTGATGAACTGATTCTTGGCATATGAGGGTGTCAGCCTGCCCATGCTGATCAACCCGGCCAGGTCAGGCATGTCACATTAATCTGTGTGTGTTTGTGTGTATGACTGATTTGGGGACTGGAGGAACCCAGCCCCACTGAACTGAGTCCTACAAGATAGCTCCATTGGGGGTGAGGGCTTGCAGAAGGGAGAGATTCAGCTCTGTATAGAAACACAAGTAACACAAGCAGCACATTAATAGAATTACCAAGATCCTAGCCCTAATAAATGAGCACATCCCAAAGTAGCAGGCAAATCTGGTAACACGCGTGCTTTACTGCATATTAATCTATTATGTAGATAAGTTGCGTTATTATAAAGCATTGTTAGCTAGTACCTGTATCTGTCAGTACTAGCAAACAGCATTTTACATTAATCTACTGTGCAGTAATTGCTGCGCACATGTAGATGGTGATGATTTACTGAGCATTAGATTAGTCTAATGCATAGTAAAGCACACATGTAGATGCTTTAGAAGTCAACAAGGAACAGTTCTACTGTGCTCTTGACACAGCCCTGACTGCCTCTGCCAAGGAAGACAAGCTCATCCTCATGGGTGATTTTAACACAAGAGTTGGGTGACACTCTGAGCTCTGTAGTGGCACCACTGGGAAAGAGGGGGTGGGGAAAGTCAACTCCAATAGTATCCTCCTCCTCAGCAAATGTGCACAGCATGACTAACTCATCAGGAACACCATCTTCAGACAGACTGACAAATATAAGATCACTTGGAAACATCCACACTCCAATCACTGTCACCTTCTTGACTATATTATTTTCCGAGCATGTGATCATACTGAAGCCCATATCACCTGAGCCCTGAGAGATGCCAATGACTGCTGACAGACCACCATTGAGGCAGATCAATCATGGACATGCAGCTTGCACCAAAACACTGTTGGAATGCAAAAGAGATTTAATATTAGGATTGTGGGCTTAACTCTGAGACAGGTAGGTGAGAAACTGGCTTCATAATAGAACCCAGAGAGTTGTAGTGAATAGATCTGTGTAGTAATCCCGGTGAGAAGTGGGCAGGGGTGTCCCACAGGGGTGAGTGTTCTGTCTAGTACTTTTCAACATCTTTATTAACGATTTGGATATGGCGGTGAAGAGCTCACTGGCCAGCCTGCAGTGCCTTCACAACAAAACAGATACCAAAACTGGCATCACTGACTTCCAGTACACTGATAACTGTTATCCTCATGCTTGCTGAAACCAATCTGCAGTCCACCCTTGACTTTTTCTCAGGTGCCTCTCACAGTGTGGAACTCTCCCTTAACATTTGGAAGACCAAGGTGCTCCATCAGCCTGCCCCAGCACAACCTGCCCCCTTCCCCTCACAAATTACCATTGGTGGAGAACCCCTGGAAAATGTTAAGCATTTCCCATACCTCGGCCATTACCTCTTCCAGTCAGTCAGTTTTAATGTCATAGTTAAATATAGGATTTTCTGTGCCAGTGTATCCTTCGGAAAGCTGCTTTGCTATGTCTTTGCTGACCTAAGATATGCAGATGGAAACTAAGATCCTGGTCTACAACGCAGTGGTTATCCCCACACTCCTCTACAGGTGTGAGACATGAGTAATATATCAAAGCCATCTTAAACACCTGGAATGGTTTCATCAGTGTTGCCTCAGGAAGATACTTCGCATTAGATGGGAAGACAACTGCACAATTGTCAGGATCCTCTCTGCAGCTAACATAACCAGCACTGAGGCAAAGATCATGAAACATCAACCCCACTGGGCTGGAACTGTACACGAATGGCTGACACGCAACTCCCAAATCAAGTCCTCTTTTCTTATGTAGGAGTAATTGGCTTACTTGACTAGAAAAACAGACAAAGACCAGAAGTGCTGATACTGTTTCATTCAGTTAAATGTTCTGAGATAAGAAATCCTGCATGCCTTGGGTTATCCTTAGGTTATCTTGATATCTTGCCCTGTGCACAGATAGTTTGTATAAGTAAACTTCCTAAATTTCTGTGTAATTTACTATTGTTTTG
>NW_017728943.1:10536096-10542528 GCF_001723895.1 Crocodylus porosus | reverse complement strand
TCTCTGTCTTAAGTATAAATACGCTTGTAAACTTAGAGAGTCTGAGAAATCCTTTGAAACAGACAAGTGGGTGATTCCCCTTGCTGTATGGACTTCTCCCTGTGATCACAGTATAGCCTTAAATAAAGAAAAGCTGGCTCTGTCAGTTCTGATTGAACCACAATGCAAAGTTTGATTTCTTCCACAAGCTGGTGCCATGACTTGGATAGAGATGCCTAGAGTGATCAGTTGGGACACAGACATCTCTTCACTGAAGCCCTGGTGCCAAACAAGGTAAGAGACCTTTTGAAATCTCTACTGGGGCTTTTCAGTGAGAGGCTGTCTCTATGTCTTCCTGATTCACTGCTTGAGGCTCACTCTATCCGAACTTTTTTTTCTGCCAGAACTGTCAGACCCACTGTGTAAGCAGTAACTGTGAGTAGAGTCAAGGTTAAGAGTTATGGTTAAGAGTTAAGACTCTGTGTTGCTGTTGTCAATGAAAGTATTTCCCCGTATGAATTGAGTTAAGTTCTGTAAAGAACTATGAGGTCTTTCTGAGGCCAGAAGTAGAAACCTTGTGCAGCCGCCCCGAAGACAACAGATTTGTTCTGTGTGCTCTTTGAAAGCAAGGGTGCAAGGTGGAAACTCTTAGGGTGTGAGTGTTTTCCATAATAAGTGTTGACCAAGGTTGAGACTAAAGAAATGCTCTTGAACCTCGTGCCTCAATGTAGAAATCCTCTTGTGTGAACTGAGAGTATGAATTGAGAAATATGAGCCACGGGCCAGGTCTGAGACTAAGGTTGGGTTCAGGCGCCCCAAGGCTGTCTGGAAGGGCAGTTTTGAATGCAAGGAGGCCCAGCTGGAACGATGTGACCCAGTGGACAGGTTTACCCTTTCCCCACCCTCATAATGAGCCGTGTCTAACTGTGAGTAACTGCATTGTGTGCTGTTATTGCCGTGGAGTTTTGTCTTTGGACATTAGCCACAGCATCTCTGTGCCACTAGCAAATCTCACAACCTGACCGGACACCCTGAATAAGCTGTTCCTTTATGAAAGACCTGCATGAATTGAGTTTAAGGATATGGGGAGTGGAGAGTCTAAAAGACATACCAGCTCTGCCAAAAGGGACTCCAGCATTGTACATGTATACACACTATGGCCATAAAAGTTGTAAGTTTCTAGACAAATGGAATTGGTATACCAGAGATGATTTTAGCTGGCAGTTTCCCTGGAGGGAAAATTTGATTTAAGTGAAATTGTTCATCTCCACAGAGACCTTGAGTGAAGAGTTAGTAATATACCACAGACTCAGTGGGACACATTTTTTTGATTGGTATAAAGAAGCTTCCAAAAGATGTAAAAATAAATAAATAAATAAAAGAAAAATGAAGTTCGGAGTCTTAAGGACTCCCAAGAGAAACTGAAATCTTACTGTTGCAGGGCACTTGCGCGCCCTGCTCCTAGTGAGAGGTACAGACTTAAGGGGGAAGGGGTGTAGCAGAGCACTAAGGTGCTCGCTACTAGCAAAAGTAACAAGGACCCAGCTGCCAATCTGCAGGGCAGTGCAGGTGGAAGTTGCTAGGGCAACTGATTGGGTCAGCTGACCGCCGGGGGCAGGGCCTGGCTTTCATAAGCAGCCAGGCCGAGGCCAGAGGTCAGTTCCATCCGACTGCCTGAGGAGTAGGAGCTCTGCTACAGAGCCGAGCTGGAACTCTACAGCACAGCACAGCACAGCACAGCACAGCACAGCACAGCACAGCATAGCAGAGCTGAGTGGCCTTACCACCTGAGCGTCGGTATGAGGGAAAGGGGTGGAGAGAATCCTGACTGGGAAGCACAAAAAATAGCCAACGTGGCGCGCAGTTTGTTACAGCCGGGTGGCTTATTTTGAGTTATAGCCAGTTGGCTTATGGCTTTATGTTCCCTGGTTTGTTATTGTTATACCGGAGGACCGGGGGAGGCTCTAGGGGAAGGAGGAGGCCTCAGGGGAGCGCCCCAGTAGCTTGGGGGTTCCTGGTGTCCTGGGAGGGCACAGCAATCTGGTGCCAAGGAGGGCACAGCCGGTGTGCGCTGTAGGGTGGCACAGTGTTGTGGGGTGTCCCGACCCCAGCCCAGTGGGGTGACATCGGGCAGAGCTAGTGGGGTGTCCCGACCCCAGCCCAGTGAGGCGACAACAGGCAGAGCTAGTGGGGTGTCCCGACCCCAGCCCAGTGGGGCAGTATCGGGGGTAGAGCCCAAGCAGGGCATACGACCCAGAGCACGGTTCAGGGGGCCAGGCATGGCTACAGACCACCCGAGCCCCAACTGCGGGAAGCGCGGGCGATGAAAACCCAGTGGGGGTAACCTACCACGAGAAGCGCGGGCAATGAAACCCCAGTGTGGGTGAGAGCGCATGAGCGTGGGGAGACAGGCCACAGTGGGGTGCTGTTTGTACATGAGAAGCCCCAGAGAGGGGGCAAGCTTATTGAGGAGCCCCAGAAGGGGGCGAGGTTATTGGGAGGCCCAGAGAAGGGGTGAGCTATGTGTGAGAGGCCCCAGAGAGGGCGCGTTTGTATTGAGAGGCCCTGGAGAGGGCACATTCGTATTGAGAGACCCCAAAGGGGGTGAGCATAAGCACGAGACGACCCGGAAGGGGTCACTAAGACAAGAAGAGACACGAGAACATCCGGCACATCTGCGAGGCTTGGGGCGTGCTATAGGGGAGGTTGGAGGCACGCGACACCCATAGGGTTAGGGCACCAAATTCATCTGGTGCAGAGCTGGGACCAGTAGAATAAGAGCACTGAGTACAAGGGGCCAAGTAAGGCAGCCTCCCATTAATCTTAGAGAAACAGCAAAGTCGTGGCGGGCGAGAAAGAGGGTGCTAGACCGGCAACTTGGCATGGTAGGGGCGCCAGGGGAGATCACGGCCTCTCCTGGGTCCCTGCCCTGTGACACTTAGATAAAAGAATTAAAGTAGAGAGGTGCACCAAAAGGGGGCCCCCCATCAATAGTACTATCAGCACTAAAACAACTTTATCCACAAGTAACTGAGAATGAATCTGCAGAAGATATAACTGATTTTCTTAATGTGCCACCCCCACATCAGTACCAGGCACAATCTGAACCTGAAGAAGTCCAAAGTAATAAAATAGACTCTTCTGGCAGGATTAGCCCACCTCACCAAGAAACTATCACTCAACAACCGCCAGCTGCCCCCAGGGCATGCCCACGTCCACTGAAGACATGTCGTCTGTCTCCTGAAATCTCAACCCCCACCTCTTGTTTAAGGTCTGGTACCCAGTATGGTCCAGCCCCTTCTTTAAAATCTAAAAAGGATCAGCTTATGCCTTTACGCCAGCTTCCAGGGCAAGTTTCAAATGGCGAAACTACAATCACAATCCCTGTCTCCTCTACTCCAGGAGATCCCCTAAACCTTGTTAAACAATTTCCCAACATCAGAGAAGAACCCCAAACATTTATAGATGAATTGGAAAGTGTAATGCATTGTTATAATCCAACATGGGCAAATGTGAATCAATTAATGAGAAGTGTTCTGCCCTCTGAAGTCTGCAACCACCTCATCGCACAGACTACCTGGCCTACTCAAGACCCCAGAATTGGAGATCACTTAGCAGATGCCCGAAGACGCCTCCTTGAAGCTGTGCTTAAAATTTGCTCCAGGAAAACTGACTGGGCCAAAATACATAACTGTAAACAAAATAAAGGAAAATCCCCAGCAGACTACATGGACTGCTTGAAACTAGTATTTGAAAGAAATTCTGGTATTGAAAATGCAGCTGAAACTGCCCCAGAAGCACTTGCTTCCACTTTTGTCCACAGACTTCTTTCTAAAGTCCAGGAACAGTTGTGCACAATTGCTGTAGATTGGCAGACTAAGCCACTTGCAGAACTAGTCACCATTGCAAATCATTGTACAACCTGCCAGGAAAAGAAAAGGGAATCCACAGAAACTAAGTTAATGTCATTGCAATTACAGACTTTAGGCAAGGGCAGAAGCCAAGTTTTCCATCAAGGACAGTTCAGAGGCAGGGGACGTGGTCGTGGGATGGGACGAGGAGGATTTCAGTCCCAAAATAATGACAGTTGTCATTATTGTGGCCAACCAGGACACCGGAAGGTTCAATGTCCTCACTGGCCTGGCCAGCCGGGGATGACGTTTAACCCTCTGTGGCAGAATGCCGGGCTAGCAATTCCGGCACCGCTTGGGGAGCCGCGGGCTTTACGGAGTGGGTGAGCGTGCGGCTTGTGGGGCGGGATTGGAGGTAGCTTTATAACCGCCTTCGAGGCACCGAGTTGGTGCAAGTAGACAACTTAGAGTAAGTGGTTAGTTTTCTATAATAAGTTTGTAGGATGTCTGTTGGTTCACGGGGTTCCGGAGTAAGCCCTTGCATTCTAACCTGATGGGCTAGGTGCGGCTGCCAACTTCTTAAGTCCCAGAACTGGTCAACAGCTCATTAAGATAGGGTGTTAGTGGTAGAAGTTATTACGGAGTAGATATAAGGTAAAGTAAAAATTAGTTTTATTCACTCACCTGGCCTCACCCTCTTACGAATAAGAGGGGAGACTGGCTGGAACAAAGTTGCAGTAAATATAAGTATAGGAAGCACAGATATGCTGTCTAAACTACGAAGAGAGGCAGTCAAGAGGTGGAGTCTCCGATGTTTCTTCAGTTACAGTATACCGGATACAAAAGGGGGTTTGTTGGCCCACAGGGTTCACTAGCGAGCCCTTGCTTTCCACCCTTTGCGGGATGGGTGCGGCTGCTCACTAGTTAGTCCTAGGGCTGGTCAACAGCTCATAAACGGGACAGTGGATACAAAATTGTAACACGGTGAATCGTTGTCGATTGTCGGATTTTCAAGGCCTTGGTTTTCGCTGGGATACGCCCAGGCGGAGAGCTAAAGACCGGCTACAGGGTGATCAAGCCTGAAGGGTCGTCCAGTCGTCGTCTCTGCTACTTCCTGCCTCTTTACCTCTTTTATAGATGTTGGTTGGACTGCCTCTGTGACACTAACTATGATATAAGCTAAGCATACAGGGATAGGATAGTTTCTTTTACATAATAGTTACTAGGTAGATTTTCTACATAAGTTTCGTTTCTGTAGGAATGACACTTACAGATAAGAAATTAAACTTACAGAATACGCATGTGCAGCTTAATACAAGCATGGAAAAGTACAAAGCTTTCATTTTGATTAGAAGCCAAAACTACAAGGTCACATAAATGTGAGAGTGCCGTGCGGCAGTTATACAGAAATAAAATAAGACATTTACACCCTCCACCACCTCCTCTCACTCCATTCTCTGTCCCGAATCAGGGAGCCTCCTGTTAGGCCAGCCTGATAAATAGTAACATCATCACAGCCCTGCTGCTCCCACTTAATCAAGATGATCTCTTCATTTCCTGCATGATAAATGGCATCTCTACAAAATGTTTAGTAGACACCAGCGCAAGCCGCTCTACTCTTCGAGCTGAAGAATTTTTCACAACTCCCCTCTCCTTTGCTGTTGTAAATGCTGTGGGAATTTCAAATCAAATAGTTCCTCATCCTGTTTCCCAACCATTACATGTTTCTCTTGGTCCTGTTTCTGATCAACATGCCTTTCTCCTTAGTCCTTGTTCTCCTGTTAATTTATTAGGCAGAGATTTGTTTTGTAAACTCCGCTGTACTATCTATTGCTTTCCTAATGGTGTTTATTTGGATGTCCCCTATATTAATGAAATGGCTGTACTTGCTGCCTTAGCTAGCTCATCTCCTGATCTTTCCCTGATCTTGCTGTGTTGCAAGAAGAAATCATAAAAGCTGTCCCTTCATTTCTCTGGTCCCAGCATGCTAATGAAGTAGGACAAATCCGTACTGCCCAGCCTGTAAAAATTAGATTAAACCCAGCTAAGCGTTTACCCATTGTTGCTCAATACCCCTTACGTCCAGAAGCCGAAGAAGGGATAAGCCCTGTTATAACTGCCCTTTTTAAAGCAAGGTATCATTGTCGCGACTAAGAGCCTTGTAATACGCCTATACTTCCTGTGAAAAAAACCTGGACAGAATACCTATTACTTTGTACAAGACCTTCTTGCAGTAAATTCTGCTGTTTTACCTACTTTTGCTGTTGTACCAAATCCAGCTACTATCTTTCTAATGCTTGTTATCTCTTTGTTAACTTGTGTTCTGCATTTTTCTCTATTCCTATACATGCTGATAGCCAGTTTCTCTTTGCATTTGCCTATCAAGGACTTCATTATACCTACACACGATTGTCCCAGGGCTTTACTGAATCCCCTTCTCTTTTTTCTCAAATTCTGAAGAAAGATCTAGATGACATAATATTTAAAGAAAATTCTCTGCTTGTTGAATATGTTGATGATTTGCTCTTGGCATCTACCTCCTTAAAGCCTGTAAAAACAAAGAAGGCAGCACATCCCCCATGTTTGTAAATTTACAATTAGA
>NW_017728943.1:10525887-10535626 GCF_001723895.1 Crocodylus porosus | reverse complement strand
GCTCCTTGCCTCACCACCTGTTGCCTCCCACTTTTGCGATATACATTCACTTGATGATACCATTCTAGACTATTGTAAAGCACTAATGAAGTGTGTTAAGGCTTTTCATTCACAGGTACAGGCAGCTCTCCCCAAAGAACCAGATGAGCCATGCCATTCTATCCTGCCTGAAGATTGGGTCCATATAAAGTCCATCAATGAAAGTCATCGCTGGAACCTACCTGGAAAGGCCCATTCCAGGTACTCCTAACCTCCAATACTGCAATAAAGTGTCAAGGACTCCAGACATGGATCCATGCTTCACACAGTAAGAAAACATCAGCCTCCACAGACTGGTAGTGAGCCTAGCGCCTGCCAGCAGGAGAGCTCAAGACCAGTATTGAGCCAAGTGCCTACTGGCAAAAAGGATTTGTCAGTACAGAGCAAAGAGGATGTGCCCCAATGACACCACTATGCCCTTCGGGACAGGAAAAAGGCCTCTGTCTAGTTCCTGGTTCCTGAAGTGGAGTTGGTTAGTTGTGATTTGGGTAGTTCTCAGTATTTCTCTTTGAATCATCTTATATGAACTTGACTCATCAGTTATAAGAAACTCTGTAAACCAAACTACACTTCCACACTGACAAAGATCATTTCATGAAAATGTGTTCTTGTCTTTAGTTAATCAAATTGGAATAGATTTAAAAGTTTCTCACGGTTGGATATGTAGTCATGTCCCTACCTATTCTACTGGAGAAATAGCCATGATACTGGTACCTTTGAATGCAACTCAGATGTTAGCCCCTTACTATTCAAATTTTCATGGGAACGAAACCTGGCAGAATATAAGTTGCAACCAGTCTGACTATGTGCGATTAGCATATGCCACCCCTGAAAGTTCTGTTGGACCTGTAATGGATCTCGTGTTGCAGTAGGAGTTAGTAAGTGCGAGGTAAAATTTAAGATAAATGGTGCTTAGTTTTCTAATGGCTATAAATATCTAACTTGTTAGAAAAAAATATTAGGGAATGTAGGAGTAATTGGCTTACTTGACTAGAAAAACAGACAGACCAGAAGTGCTGATACTGCTTCATTCAGTTAAATGTTCTGAAATAAGAAATCCTGCATGCCTTGGGTTATCCTTAGGTTATCTTGATATCTTGCCCTGTGCACAGATAGTTTGTATAAGTAAACTTCCTAAATTTCTGTGTAATTTACTATTGTTTTGTTTCTCCAAAGTGTATTTTTTTATCTCTTTCTCTGTCTTAAGCATAAATATGCTTGTAAACTTAGAGAGTCTGAGAAATCCTTTGAAACAGACAAGTGGGTGATTCCCCTTGCTTTATGGAATTCTCCCTGTGATCACAGTATAGCCCTAAATAAAGAAAAGCTGGCTCTGTCAGTTCTGATTGAACCACAACGCAAAGTTTGATTTCTTCCACACTTAACTTAGTCATGGTAAGAGGACCCACGGAGGACAGAGGAAGTGTTACAAAGACATACTGAAAGCATACATTAAAAAGGGTGGCATCAACCCTACAAATTGAGTAATGTTGGCTGGTAACAGGTCTCAATGGTGCTGCACTATACATCAAGCTACAGCCCACTTCAGAGAGAAACATCTTGCTCAGCAAGCCAAGAAATGGCAGAGGAGGAAGGAAAGCATACAACATCCTGACCAACAGTTTTCCAACCCCAAGGCACAACTTGTCATATCTGTGGAAAAACTTGCAGAGCATGGATTGGACTCCTCAGCCACCTTAAAATTCCCCCTGGCAGACATCATCCTCATATTTAGGTGTAGCTGATGACAAATGCATTTAGGTGCTCCTGAGTTAACATCTACACATGAGTTTAGGTCGGTGCAGGCAAAATATGATGTGGCCGGCCAGGCACATTCATCCAGCCTGCGGTGCCCACCAATGAACTGTACCTCACCCAGCCCTTCCACCCATGATGGTGGGAGGGAGGTGCCCACATCTACACCCCCTCAACATACCCTATTCTGCCCTGCTCCCACCCTTGTGGGCATGCCTGCATGCAGCTTCTGGGTAGGGCTGCTTCAGCCACCAGGAACCTGCTCAGCTTCCCTGGTGTCCCGCTCACTCTGGGCAGCAGGTAAGGAGAGGTGAGGCTGAAAATGTGGGCGGAGCTGCAACTGGGTGGCAGCATGGAGCTCAGGTGAGCCACATTCCCTCAATGCTTAGCAGCTCTAACAGGCAGCAGCGGCAGCAACAGCAGAAGGTGGGGGCACTCGGAGCACTGGTGCCCGATGCAGGTGCTGGTGCCTGGCAGTGTGCAGCTCTGACCAGTGTTGCACAATGCAGCAAGGAGCATAGCCTACGCTGGGCTGCATCTATTGCCAGCACTCCCTGCTGTGCAAGCATAGTCCCTGCACTCTGTGCACACACAGCAGGTAGCACTGGCAATAGAGGCAGCCCGGCGTAGGCTGTGCTCCTCACCAAATTGTGCAGTGCTGGGTGGAGCTGGGCACCAATGCCCCTACCTGCTGATGTGCCATGGAGGGAGTGTGGGCGGGTCCCCTCACCCGCCCCTACACCCTCCCTCACACCCCACAAACTCCACACACCCACGCCCTGCCCCTAAAATCCAACTTACCCTATGCCCCCCACACACAGGCACACCCCCTCATAAACCCCCTCATATATACACCCCCCCACACCCCAGCATACATCCCCCATGCTCCACCATACACAAACATACATACTTCGCCACACCCCACCATACACACCCTCCCAGCCACACCCCCCTATGCCATAAATAAGACTAAGGATTCATTTTTGAGTTATTATGCAATCACCTCTATATACAGTAGGCAAACACAAATCATGACAAAAATATTTTTAGTAATAAAATTAGAATATGTTATAGTAGATATTTCACTTTTAGTGGATGACTTGGGGGTTTTTTTGTGGTTCTAAGATGGCAACCCCCCCCAAAGGAGTAATTCTGGGGAACAAGGGGAGGGACTTCTGGTGGCAAAGGTCAGAGGTTAGGGGTGGGACTTCTGGTCCCAAAATGGCAACTGTCAAAGGAGCAGGGCTACCCATGCAGCCTTTGAAAGCTCACCAAATCTCATTAAGCAGACCTCCACCCAAAATACTTGCCTTACCCTAGTTTAGGTGCATTAATATAAAGCACCATTGGCTAGTACTTGTGGCAGGCTAGTAGGGGGAGCTCCTGCTTTGAGCCTCCCACCTCACTATGCCCGTCCACCTTCCGGACTCCACGTGTCTCTCCAGGGGCACTTAAGCCCTGGCAGACCCATTTTCGAGCCCCACCGCAGAGTCCGGGGGTAACGTGTGATGCCACCACCCTGAGAAGGGACTGTCTAGATCCGGTGTCCTTGGGGAAACACAGGCCTAATAGTCCTATAGGTACTCGACCCAATACAAGAACTTGGGGTACCTCCCCAAGTGGGAGCCAAAAATAGTCTCCCTTAGTCAGCAGACCCAAGGGGCCTCCTAGGTATAATTAAACCCACCCCTCAATAAGTCTCCTACACCAGTCACAAAGGAGAACTTTATTGCTCCTGACAGGGTGAGGTAGAATAGGGTAAGAGATAGAGCACTATCAGGGGATTACCACTGAGCAAAACAATCTGGCTGAGGTAGCCGTTTGATACACAAATGCATCACTATGAGCTGACTAGCTCTCTAGAAACACTTACAAGTATCATTCAGAAGATGGTAGAGATTTGGCTCAGAGATCTCCAGAGAGTGAGCATTCCAGATGGATCAGACTCTCTCCCTGTGTCCTGATGCTTGTGCCATGCTGGTAAAATGGCTTCTTTTCTCCTTCTGCTTGGACCATGCCCTTATATAGCCTTTCTGACCTCAGCAGCCCAGTCCAACAGAAGCCAGCAGTATTGGCAACTAGCCAACCAATTTAAAAAGCATCACTGGTTAACTGGGCAGATGAGCAGGGGCTTTTCCCTCCCCCCACTCAGGTGACCAGAGGGACAACACCCTAGGCACCAGCCTTTTGTCACGTAGGCAGGGAGGAAAATCCTCACTCCCTTAGGAATTCGACTCCAGTATCCCAAGCCAACAGGGACAGATTCCTGGGGAGAGACACAGATGGTGGCATTTCTGCCACATACCTGTATCTGTCAGCACTACCAAATGGTACTTGACATTAATCTACTGTGCAGTAATTGCTTCACACATGTATACACTGATGCTTTACTAAGTGTTAGATTAGTCTAATATGCATTAGCTTGGTCTACTGCACAGTACAGCACACATGTAGATGTGCCCTCAGACAGAAAAGGAAGAGTCCCATAATACAGACAAAATAGTTCAGGACTCAGCAACATTTTTGGCCAGAGTACCAAAACCACCTGCAAACTTGCCTTGTAAGGTGTTGGTGTGCCAGAGGTAGATGGCGGGGGAGCTGCAAGGGGCCTGATCCATGTTGTGGTAGTGCAGCCCTTGCCCCTTCCTTGCTGTCTGCCCTGAGCTCCATGCTGCCTGGAGCTGCTTCAGGAGCTGGGAACAGTTTTCCCCCTTGCCCTCTTCCATCCCAAGGCTGACCATGAAGCCCCCTGCCAGCCCAGGGCTGGCACTCGGGCAACTGAGACCAGAGCTTGGAGCTCCCAGTGGCTGCTGCAAGGGGGCAGAGCAGGGCAGGAGCAGCCCTGAACTAAACTGTTTCAGGTGGATCAATCTGCTCCTGGAACAGGTGCCTGAAATTACTGCACAGTAAATTTGGGTGCATTAATTTCATGTGTAGATATGCCCTCAGTGTGCTATGGCTGATTCCCAAAAAACACTTTCTCTTGCTGTTAAAGTTGTTGATCCTGTAAATCAAGTGGAAATGCTGCAATTCTGCTTAATTGTATTTGGTTGGCCTATTTCCCTTTTTAAATATATTTAAAATATATCCAAATATATGATATAGATTTTAAGGTCAATTATTTGAAAGTTAGAAAGTGTCAAAACTAAGGTTGCTTTGATGATATGGTCTTTATCATGTAAGAATGGCTACAACAACATTCCAGCACTACCAGAATCACACATTGTTTGAAGGTGGAAGAATTACTTAAGATTATACAATGAGTGAGGCGGTTGCCTTTAGGACTGTTGCCTTGTAACAGGGAACCCTAGCCTTGTCACCAGAAAGCAAGTCTGCCCCTTTAAGGCCAGAACTTTCTGGGCATGGAGTGCTGGTAAGGAAAGGGTTAAATGCTGAACCTGGCCAGCTAGTCAGGTGACTGGAAGGGGCAGGACTATAAAAACCCTGGGCAGAGTGGCAGTAAGGGTGGCAGCAGCTGAAGGGGAAGGAGTGTCTCTGAGAGCTCCACAGAGAAGCTGGGTAAGCAGTCCAAAGGCGGGAACTATGGAAGCTGGGGAGAGATAGCAGCCACACCACAGCAAGGACTGTAGCTGACAGTAGGGAGCTAAAGCAGGAGCCCTGTGAATGTAAGCTGACCTGCTGCTTTGCTTGATCATACTGGTTGGTGGTAGTTATTATTTTTTCCTTTTTTTTTTATTATTGACTAAGACCAGTGGCTTGGGTGAGGCTATTAGGGCATGGAGAAGGCCTCATAGGGGACTCATGGTGGTGTGGGGACCCCAGCGCCGGAGAGGGTGCAGCATTTGGGGTGCATCAGCTCTGAGCACCAGAGAGGGTGCAGACTTTGGGGTGCACTGACCCCAGCGCCAGCGAAGGTGCAGTACAAGATAGGGCTGTGGAGAGTCTGGGCGCCAGCAAAGGCGCAGTGTGAGACAGGGCTGTGGAGAGCCTGGGGAGGACTGGGGGCCAAGTTGTAACAAGGCCCGACACCGGAAAAAGCTAGAGCCTCAGAGTCGCAACCTATTTGGTGGGTTTGGACAGGGAGGCCTAGCTAGAGAAAAACAGGGGTCAGGCCCCTGTAGGCGAAAGACCCCAACATACAAAATACAATAGGCAGTCTCCCACTCGCAAGAACATCAACAATAACTCCCATCAAGATGTAGCAGGTGAGTAGAGGGCGGGACATAAGAATTCCAAAGAAGACTCCAAGGGTGCCCCATGCAAGGTGTGGATTAACAGGGAAGATGGCGCTGGGGAGGGCAGCCTGTTACATGCCTCATTCCCTAAGTAGAATGAGGCAGGGCCTGCAAAATGAAAAACAGCGGGTTTTTTTTAATGGTTAAAAGAGTTGAACTATAATGATAAAATTATGGAATTGTAGATAGTGCTTCAATAAGGAACTAAAGAATAGTAATACTCTGAATGAAAGTCTACAGGGTCATATGGCAAATAGGTCTCATCAAATGAATTTAACATGACATTTTGATGCAACTGCACACTTTTTCTGACAACTATGTTCATGACTTCTATTAAATACTGCTTGATGAAAGATTTTTGCAGAAAACTTAAAAATTACTATAAAATAAAAAGTACATATATTAAACAGAATGCAAACAGGCAAACTGACAGACTTCAAAATATAATTAAAATGGGAAATAATTCAGTGTTATCCTGTAGGGACTGATTCTCAGCCCATTGCTATTTAGTACTTCTTATACTCTATTAATCAATCTGAAAGAATATAAAATCATTATTAATAGTTTTGTCAGATGTCCTCATTATCATCTGACTATATTTTGTCAAGGACACATCACTTTAATAGACTGATCTGGACTGCTTGTTTGGCTGATTGTGACCAGAGTGCTGAGGGAATTAGCAGAGGTTATTGCAGGACTTGCATGATTGGGGGCAGCAAGGCAGGCCTTATGAGCAGAGGCAACAGGACCCGAACAAGTTCAACCTCCACAAGAGAAGGCTGAGAGGGGATCTGGTGGCCATCTATAAACTTACCAAGGGGGATCAGCGGGGAATGAGAGAGGCCCTGTTCCCCCGAGCACTACCCAGAGTAACTAGGAATAACGACCACAAATTGATCGAGAGTAGGCTCATGCTAGACATCAGGAGGGACTACTTCACAGTCAGGGCAGCTAGGATCTGGAACCAACTTCCAAGGGAAGTGGTGCTTGTTCCTACCTTGGGGGTCTTCAAAAGGAGGCTTGACAATCACCTCGCCGGGGTCATTTGATCCCAGCATTCTTTCCTGCCTATGGTAGGGGTCGGACTTCATGATCTGCTTGAGTCCCTTCTGGCCCTATCAACTATGAAACTAAGCTTCTCAACATCCTTCTTGAATTGTGGAGCCCAGAATTTGATGCAGTACTCAAGCTGCAGGCTCACCAAGTACAGCGGGAGGATGACATCCTGACAGTTTACTTGAGAAGCATCTATAGATGCAAGATGGGTTTTGTTTGCTTTACCAGCTGCAACATCACATTGAGCCATTGTTTACCCATAAACAAACCTAGTGTTCTCCCTTTAAGGCATTGTTAGTTCTCTACAAAAACCTCTACCCAAGCTCAAGCTTCTGTCCTGGGGCTTGGATCCAAAAGCCGCACTAGTTCCACTCCTTTTCTGCCTGGAATCTCTCCATTGATCATGCTCAGAACTCTGCCTGTCTGCAAGCTCCAACAAACACCTGGGAACCTCAACTGGTTCAAGCTTCACTGAATGGTGAGACCCCAACTCTCTCTCTCTCTCTCTCTCTCTCTCTCTCTCTCTCTGACTCCAGGAACCTGACTTTTTTATTCTTTTACTCCAGGCACAGCTCTCTAAACCTGACTTTTCTAATCAAACTTGAGCTAGATTTCCCCAAATACCTAACTGAAACTATGTAATATTGAACTGTTTTATTTGTCTCTCTTGTGTGGATATTCACAATGGCATCAGTATATGTTCATTTACCTGGCAATACATAACTTCTATGTTCAAGCTGATTGCTATACTCTCTCTCTGAACCCCACTTACTCTTCCTTCCCCTCTGTAGCAATGCTTCTTTGACCTAACCCAAAGATCCCTGTAACGCCCAAAACTGTGGTGGGGTTTGCTCATCAAAGGAGTTACTGCTACGACCATTGTGACAAAAGATTGGGGATGTGCTGAGTTTTGAGGCGCATGAGGGTATCAGCTGAAAGTGCTGATCAGACCCAGCCTGCTCAGACTTACTGTGTTGGTGTGTGTGTGTATGTGGGCCCATCTGCATTTATTACTGTCCTGCTGAAATAAGGGATGAACTGAGTACAAGGCACATGAGGGTGTCAGCCTGTCAATACTGAATAACCCAGCCTGACTCAAGTGTGTCCTGTTAATCTGTGTGTGTATATGTGCATCTGATTCTGTGGTTGGAGGAACCCAACCCCATTGAAACTGAGTCCTGCAAGATGACTCCATTGGGGGTAAGGACTTGCAGAAGGGAGAGATACAGCTCCATATAGAAACACAAGTAACACAAGCAGCACATTGACAGGATTACAGAGACCCCAGAAATGTACCCCTAATAAATGACCACACCCCAAAATGATGGGCAACTCTGGTAGCATTTTGGAATCCGATCCAAGATCCCATTGGTGCATCTTCTAGCTCTCATATTTTGCTATCATTACATGCTCCTGTTCCATAACTCCCCTGGCAAAATCACAGCCCATTTCTCCTTATTAACATACAACCTGTCTGAATCTAAGTTTATGCTCAATACAAGACCAACTTCCCTCAGGTTCCCTTTCCCAATTCCCTTGAATCAATTGCCATCCTATGTGCTGCTGCAGTACAAATAAAATATCACTAGAATGGCGCACATGCTTATTGCCTTAACTGTTTCATGCACTGAGTTTTGTTTTCAGTTTTACTAACTTCCCTAAATATTCTTTTCAAGGTGTATTTCTTTTCATCAAAACCCTTTTACTTCTCAACTCCTAAAAACCACTAATGTGTTTTATTGTCCCATCATTTGTTTCTATTCCTTGAAAGACATTTATGCAGTTGTTTTTAACATCTTAATATATGTACACTTGTTTAAACTGAATGATGTTCTTATATCCGTCTGCAAAAAAAAAAAATATGTGTTACCAGTGAATTAATCTCAACCCCACTCCAGCCAGAAAGTTTCATATAGTTGTTTTTATTACTATTGTTACATTGGCATTCAAGACATACTTGACACTGGACAGACATACAAGAATACACGGGTCTCTAAAAGTTCATGATGTAGAATAAAGCCAGCAATTATAGTTGGTTAATTTCTTATAAGTATTCTCATAAAAGTGCATCCTGAAGAGGCATTTCAGAGAGGATAGTTTAGTGGTTTTAATGGTAGCTTCAAGGTCCAAACTTTAGAGCCAAAAGCAAAATAACTCTTGATGGAGAAATATACAAACAGGGTACTAAGGGTGCCACTGTTGGCACCATTGAGATACTGCTCCATGTAAGTAAAGATGATAGAACTGAACTGTATGAAAAAATGGACTAGCTGTTTCAGAATTTCTAGGATTCTCATATAAAACTGAACCAAAAAGAGAGATGCTGGAAAGTTGATGTTTATGGTTAATTGACTATGCAACATGAGTGGTTATGCCTCCCTGTAATTCCTAGGTAGGCATCCACATCATTAAAATAACTATCACAGGGTGCGTCCACACACACGTGCTTGCAGCAGCTCAAATAGAAGTTGTGCAAATTTGAGCTGGAGCTTTTGCCTAAGCACACATTCCCAGACATGCACTTTGCTGTGTAGCAAATTGTATTTCATAGATTTCATAGACATTAGGACTAGAAGGGACCTGAGAAGATCATCGAGTCCAGCCCCCTGCCTGAAGGGCAGGAAGTCAGCTGGGGTCATAGGATCCCAGCAAGATAAGCATCCAATTTGCTCTTGAAGGTGTTCAATGTAGGT
>NW_017728943.1:10521297-10525787 GCF_001723895.1 Crocodylus porosus | reverse complement strand
GGCCAGCACCTGTGCTGGCCCCAGCAGTACAAAAACCTGCCTTGGCCAACAGCTCAGGGCTACTTGCCCTCAGGATCTTCTGGGAGGCCCGGGGCCATCTGGGGCGCACTTTCCTCCGCCACTTCCAGGGGCTCCAATACGACTGGCAGCTCCTCAGCTTGCAGGGCTTCTCCCTGCAAGACCAGCAAGGGCTGCCAGATTTCTACCAGGACCGCCTCCAGGTCCCCCACAACAGTCACCCAGGGGGCCAACCTGCTTATAGAGCTCCTCCTCTGGAACCCCCAGCGGACGTGCCAACAGCAGAGGTGCCCCGGTTGTGACAGAGGTTGATCCTGGCTGATGTCTCCTGTATTGGAAACCTCCTGGACTACAACAGGCAGCAGTGGGTAAACCCCCGCTGTGTTGACCTGGAGCACGGGTCTACCCACAACACTTGCAACCTGTCGTCTGGTCCAGGTGAAATCTGCCCTACCTCCTGACACCCTTGCCTTTGTTGACCAGGTCCTGTACAGTGGTACCCTACCCACAGCCCCACCAAGTCCACCTCCTGGTCAACCTCTTCCTGGCCATGTACTTGACTAGAAAGGAGGCTCTGGCTGGGAAGGTGCCCAGAGACTGCGGGGTCACTTTCCTCCCACTTTTCCATGCACGTTTCTGGGCAGAGCACCAGTAGGTGGCGTCCACCAGCTCCTTGGATGCCTTTGAGGACCAGTGGTTGCGGCCCAGGGGGCTCTGCTTGGTGTCCCCCCTCGGGTGCACTTATTTTCACATTTGACTCTTTGACCCGCATAACACTCCTATCCTGTTTTTTGCCTTTGCTGTCCCAAGAGTTCTGTTGTATCTTTCACCCATTGGCCCCACATAGTAGGGGCTATTAGTTAGCCAGGTGAGCTCAGGAGCTTCTAGGGAGAAGATGGCCAGGCCCTTTTCTGCCTCTGCCTACTGCTATCTGCTGGCTTGTTTTCAGAGCTTTTAGGAAGTCAGTTGGCCGCATCCCTTCTTGCCTTAGCCTGATGCTGCTGCTGTTGTTGCTCCCCCATGGGGGGGGCAGTCCTCTGCTGCACGCTGCTGCCCCACCTCAGGGAGGGGCCCATTGCATTGCACCGCAGCCCAGCACCACACCCCAACTTCTGCACCGCTGTTCTGGCCTGCTGCCCAGTCTGCCGCCAAGCCACAACTGGGGGACAGCCTGGGGAAGGAGCCTGCACTGCCTGTAGGTCCCTCCTCCCCCCACCACCAGAGCCTAAAGGTGCCTTGCCTGCCCAAGCTGCCTTGGAAAGCCACCCCCACCTTCACCTCCATTTCCACCAGAAGCACACCCTGAGTGGCTGAACTGGAGAGCTCTCATCATCACTGCTGCTGTTGCTTCTGCTGGTGTCATTGTTTTTGCTGTTGCCCCCTCTCAGGAGAAAGGGAGATTACCTGCTGCACTACCTTGTACCACCTGACACCACACCTGCACTGGATTACTTCCTAGTTGACTGAATGCTCCTGCCCTCCCCAACAGCTACCTCACTACATCTGATCCTTCTTTGTCTTCCTGCCTACTGTGCTGTTGCTGAGCACCTGTCTGGAGGCCTGAGGGGCCTCTGAACAGATCTTCAACAAACAAAGCCCCACCACCGCTCTAGCCATCTTTTACTTCTGCCTCAGCAGCCTTCCCTGTGTGTTCCTGCCCTTGTGTGGCAAGCCCTGTGGTCTACTCCCCCTGCCCTGGTGTTTGTTGTGTGGCTGAGAAAGCCAGCTCAAGTTTCCCCAACACTTGTAGCTCAGTGAGCTTCAGCTCCCTTCCTCCCTACCCTGCTTCTCCCCCACAACCCCAGCCTGCCCCTACTAGACTCACCAGCCCCATGAGATATTTTGTTTTTCTTTACTATCTTCCCTGCCCTCATGTGAAACAATGCCAGGGCAGGAACCTTCTTGGGAGACAGATGCCCCCACAGAGCTTCCTGCAGCCCCCACTATGGGGGCAGATCCCAGCCAAGCCCCCAAGAGGATGCATGCGCCTGCAGCCTCCACCCCATAGGCAGAGTCCGAACAACCTCCTCCGGGGGTGGAGAAACCTGTAACCTCTGCTGCAGGGGCAGGTGGGACTTGGATAGGGAGTCAACAGGGCTGGGGGTCTCCCCAGTCAGATCCCCCCCCAGAGGGGCTCCCAAGCCCATCATCAGGGACCAAGGGCAAGGGCAGTGGGAAGGGCTCCTCTTCAGCCTCCTCCACAGCTGGGGGTAGGAAGGGCAAGGGGCCTGACCCAAAGCCTAGACCACCAGTGCCTGAGGGGACCAGGTGTGCCAGACCAACCAGCACACCCACTCAGCCTGTCCCAGGCCCTAGCCCCAGCCCCACCAACACAGCCTCCCAGCATGGGATCCACAGCTATGCACAGGCAGCTGCAGGGAGACCCGAAGCCAGGGAACCTGGACTCTCCACTGCCAGCCCTCCCAGCTTGGGTGGCAGGGCTCCCTTTCCAGCAGTCATACGCAGGCACGAGGTGAAGTGCCAACTGCTCAAGTGGGAGAACCTGCACTTTAAGAACTGGGTGCAGGCCCTGGCTCGGGTAGTGGAGGGCCCCCAAGATCGTGGTGGCCTTCAGGTTTTATGGGAAGGGGGTCTTTTTTCCTTGCCTCGAAGGCCGCTGCAATAAAGGTGATGGAGAGAGGGATTGTGGTGGAGGACAAATACATCCCCCATGAGCCTCTAGAAAAGCTGGGGACCATGGTGGTTCTCAACTCCATCCCACCCTATATCCCCAATTGGGCCCTGCTCTCCCCAGTGGTGGTCCTTTCACTTGGGTGCTGAAACCCCAGCCTCCGCCACGTGCTCTTTCCATAACTAGCTTATGATCCAGTTGGCAGCAGGAGCACAGCTGGAGGCTGAGGGGTGCCTGGCAATTCCTTATCAGAGGGCCCCGGTGAGGATTTCCTATACACTGGGGGACCTGTGGTGCTTCCGGTGCTGCGCCCTGGGGCACTTCATCATGAGTGCCCCATGAGCCAGGAGGAAAGGGCATCTGCAGGTCCCACTGGCAAGAGGGGTGCCCCTACCACCGGCTCCCCTCCCCCCTCAGACCTCCTGGCACCCCAGCCACAACTAAAAGCCTCCTTGTGAGCTCAGGGGACCCTGCCCCCCCAACCAAGTTTGGCAGAGTCCCAGGGCGGGCAGCAGCAACCAGGGAGAGAGACGGACCAGGGCCCCCTTGCCCTTAGTCATGCACCCATCATGGCTGCCCCACCTCACCAACCCTCATCTTCTACCGGAGCAGTCCACCTGAGGACCACCCCATAACTGAGGGGGTGCAGGTCCCCCCGGGCATAGAGGCAAGAGGATGTCCTGGGCGCAGCTGGAGCCCTCTGACATGGAGGACTCCTCTCCCCCTACCAATACCACCACATGGGGGAAGAAGCGGCCCAGCCTCCAGGGGCCTCCCCCGCTGCACCTGATACCCACCCTCAAAAAAGATCAAATGGGTGATCCCTGTGGAGGAGGCTTTCATGCTGCTAGATAGTCCTGAACAGGAGCCTATGGAGGAAGCCCCTCATTCTGCTGACCAGGGCCTACCCTCTGAAATCACAGGCGCTGAGGCTGAGGCCTACCAAAAGGAAGGCCCAGCAATGGAGTCTCCTCCCTGTGATGATCTGGGGGATACAGAGGCCCTGGGGCTCACTCCGGTGAGTCCTGTGGGAGGAGGTTCCACTTTCCGAGGACCCCAAGGCAGATTCTGAAGGCACCCCAGTGCCTAGCGGGTCTTTTCCCTCCCCCTCCCTCATCTCCAGCCTGCCCCATAATCCTGCACCAGAGTGGGTTGCGGTGGGGTCCCCTAATCAACAGGCTGATCTTGTCAGGGATCCTGCACAAACCCCTTGAGGCTCCAACTCTACCGCACCATCTTATGAAGGAGCCCCACCCCCACCCTTATCCCCACCCCTGTCCCAAGGGGCTGCAGAGTTTTCCCAATCCCAACCAGAGTCCAGGTTCTTAGAGGACTGAGGGATTCAGATCTCAGTCCTTTATGGGAAGGGGATATGAGGAGCCCACTGAGCCCCAGGACCAGGAGGAGGACGCCCAAGAACCAGCAGGTTCCATGAAGCCTGCAGACCTCTCAGTCCCAGTGGTCCCCAGGGATGAGCTACTTGCATTTCTTGACCGTGACTACACCTGCCAGTCCGCCAGCAAGGTACAGCTAGCCTTGGACTGCTGGGGAGATTTTGACAGCATCCTTGCCACTGAGAGGGTGCTGGCAGGGGAAGGCAATGGGCCCAAAAGCTGCAATGCCTGGATCTATAGGCAGGCCCACAGTTTCATAGATGCCCTCTATACATATGGGAGGGCGCTATGCAAACTGGCAGGCCTGAAACCAGGCATTGAGATGCATGAGGCCCCTGCAGAACCATCTACTCAACCCTACTCTCAGAGAGAGAGAAAGAGTAATAGATTGGATGAAGTGAGTGAAAGGCGTGTTAGAAATATTATTGAAAATGCATTATCAATAG
>NW_017728943.1:10504630-10521189 GCF_001723895.1 Crocodylus porosus | reverse complement strand
TACTTTCTGAGCAGGCGCAATTAGCTAATGCATATAAGCCTATCCGCCCCGCATACTTAAGTAGTTAATTATAATGCACATGCGACGGATGACGTGACGTCATTTCATATATGTTTGTATGAACTGGAAATGAGATGTAAGAGTTCCTGCTTCTGCACACGTGCTCAGGAGAGAGGGGATAAAAGCCGGCTGAGAGTTGTCCTCAGCGGTTGGAGTGATCCTTTGTTTCCGCTCCAACCCTATTTGCAAATATATACCTTTTGTGTTCCTAATGGAGTGTGTCTGAGACTGAGAGTTCTTCGCCTCCCGAGAAACGAACCGCAGCCATTTCTGCAACAGGCGGAAGACGAGCGGGACCACAGTGTGGAGCTGGGATTCCTCTCATCTCTGGAAATCATCCATCGCTGAGGCTGCCTTGAGTCAGGAAGGAGTCAGCTCCTGACAATTCCCCATCAAATGCACGACAGTGCTACAGTAGCAGCTCCCCTGGTTCCAATGCAAGTATCACCCCTCTTGGGTGGGACTGGATAGTGGCTATCAGTGTCCTGAAACCCTGTAAATGATCAGTAACCCACACAGAAGTAGGTAAGTTTTGGGTAGTGGGTTGAAGGAGAAATGGAGCCGAATGCCCGCAGAGCCTTCAATAAAATAAATCTTTCTCTGAATCTCTCTGGTCTTTAACAAAGTTCAGATTTATAGAATTTTCACTGTGTGTTTATACTTTGTAATTAATTTTACTGTTTGTCCCAAAGTGTGTTAATTAATAAACCATTTTATTCACGTACCTTAAGCAGTTCTCTTAGTGATTATTAATTTAAACTAGTGATAGATACCGACAGGGTGAAGAACCACCATACCTTTCTGGGGAGAAATTCAAGAGGAAGCAGCTGTTTGGGCCTGCTTTATAAATTGGTTTAAAAGAGTGATTTCTCACCCCCCTCCCCAACAGTGGGGACTTGAATGTCACCCTAGACATGTGAGACCGGTTGGGCACGGAGTGGAACCATACCACTGTGGGCGTCCTTGGGGGGATCCTGACAGAGTACTCCCTGGTGGACATCTGGCATGCCTGTCACCCTATCGACCTCCCTGCCTTCACCTATGTGAGGGTGGAGGAGGTGCAGGCATGCCACTCGCGGTTGGAATGGGTTTATATCTCTTTGCCGCACTTTGCCCAGGCCCACTCCTCTGGCATCCAGCCAACCCCTTTCAGTGCTCACTACATTGTCTAGGCCCAGGCCATGCTAGGGCCTGGGCATCTGGGGTTGGCCTACTGGGATTTCAATGACAGTCTGCTGGAGGATGTGGGCTTCAGGGAAACCTTTCAGGAGTGCTAGCTAGCCTGACAGGAGCAATAGGCAGCTTTCCCCTCAGCTAGGAGATGGTGGGATGCGGGGAGGTGTGTATCTGGCTTTTTTGTGGCAGCTATGCTCGGGGGCACACCCAGGAGAGGGAGGTGGCCCCGGCAGAAGCTCAAGCAGGAAGTGCTAGAGCTGGAGAGGTGCTTGGCCACTGACCCAACCAACCTGTCCCTCTGTGGAGAGTGTTGGGAGAGGCGGGAAGAGCTTCAGGCTCTAGACAACCACTGCGTCTGCGATGCATTTATCCGCTCATGCATCCAGCTCCTTCAGGAGATGAACCATGGCTCCCGCTTCTTCTATGCCCTGGAGAGGAGGCAGGGGGCCAAGAAGTACATCACCTGCCTTGTGGCAGGTGATGGCACCCCCCTCATGGATCCAGATGAGATGCACCAGTGCAGGCCTTCTATGAAGAGTTCTTCTCCCTGGATCTCACTGACGCTGAAGTCTGTCAAACCCTGTGGGAGGGACTCCCTCAGGTCAGTGTGGGCGACTCGGACTGGCTCGAAGCTCCTCATGCTCTGGTTGAGTTTTTGGTTGCCCTCTGCCTGACACGCAGTGCCCTGTTGCCAGGCATCAACAGGCTGACTGTGAAGTTCTACCGGGCCTTTTGGGACATCCTCAGCTTGGATCTTGCTGCAGTCTGGGCCAAATCCAAAGCAAGTTGGGAGCTCCCCCTGTTGTGCTGGAGGGCCGTGCTGACCCTCCTGCTGAAGAAGGGTGATCCCTGCAACCTGAGGAACTGGCATCATGTGTTCCTCTTCTGCATAGACTACAACATGGCAGTGAAGGCCATATCGCTGCGCCTGTGGTCTGTGCTGATGGACGTGATCCATCCCAACCAGATGTACACGGTGCCCAGACATTCCATCTTCAATAACCTGTACCTGGTTTGGGACCTCCTGGAGTTAGCACGTCAGAAGTGCCTGTCTTTTGCCCTCCTATCCCTGGACCAGGAGAAGGCGTTTGACAGAGTGGATCACAGGAACCTCACCGGCACACTGTGGGCCTTTGGCTTTGGGTCCCGCTTTGTGTGGGCTCTCCAGGTACTGTACACCTCTGCAGAGTGTTTGGTCAAGTTCAACTGGACCCTAATGGAACCCACCCCAGTCAGGAGAGGGGTGTGTCAAGGCTGCCCACTGTCAGGCCAGCTGTACGTCTTGGCACTGGAGCCCATCCTCATTCTCTTGTAGAAGCGGGTGGCGGGGTTGATGCTCTGGAAGCCAGCGGTGCAGGTGGTACTGTCAGTGTATGCTGACAATGTACTCCTTGTGGTCCAGGACTCAGGTGACCTGGCACAGGTGGAGGCCTGCCAGGCATTGTACTTGGCGGCCTCCTCTGCCCGGGTCAACTGGGTGAAAAGCTTTGGCCTGATGGCAGGTGGGCTCACTTCCACCTGTGCTCCAGAGGATCCACTGGAGCATGGGCTTGTTGCTCTACTTGGGGGTCTACCTGTCCCCCACAGATCCCTCCCTGCTGGAGAACTGACACCAGCTGGAGGCAAGGGTGGTCGGGTGGCTCCAGGCATGGGCAGGGCTTCTGAGGTGTCTCTCCCTGCGTGGGAGAGTGCTGGTGCTGAACCAGCCAGTCCATGCTCTGGCACTGCTTAACACACCTTGCCTGTGCCCCCTGAGGTCCTGGTGGGACTCCAGAGATGGGTGCTGAAGTTTTTCTGGGCAGGGCGGCACTAGGTTGCTGCAGAGATCCTGAGCCTTCCCTTGCAGGAGGGCAGCCAGGATCTGGTATTTTGCCTGCAGCGATTGCTATACGGTGTCAGTAGCCACGCGGCATGGGGCCACCTGGGGCACGCTTTCATCTGCCACTTCCAGGGGCTCCAATACGACTAACAACTCCTCAGCTTGTGGGGCTTCTCCCTGCAAGACCAGCAAGGGCTGCCAGATTTCTACCAGGACCTCCTCCAGGCCTGGAAGCTGGTCTCTGCTTCCCAGTCCCCTGCAACAGTTGCCCAGGGTGCCGACCTGCTCGTCGAGCCCCTCCTCTGGAACCCCCAGCTGGAGATGCCGACGACAGAGGTGCCAAGGTTTCAACAGAGGTTAATCCTGGCTGGTATCACCCGTATTGGAGACCTCCTGGACTACCATGGGCAGGAGTGGGTAGACCCCACTGCACTGTCCCGGCACATGGGTCTACCCACGACACTTGCAACCTGCCGTCTGGTCCAGGAGATGAAATCTGCCATACCTCCTGATGTCCTTGCCTTTGTTAACCAGGTCCTACGTGGCGGTGGTCCCTGCCCTGCCGTGTCCTCCAGCACACCAGAGTTTGTCGTGGGGCTGGCATCTCACCCAGCTTCATGGAGTTCCCCACTGCACCACCTGAGCCAGCTGGAGGACAGCAGACCAGTCCGTTTTTCCACCGTCCATCGCTACCACCTCTACATGCTTGTGCACCACACCATTCATCATGATGCCCTTGTGTCTTGCCCAGACACCAAGTGGTGGGACCTGCTTGGCGAGGGCGTGGCTGGGACACCCCAGTGGCTGAATCTGTACTCCACCCTCATCCCACGAGCCACTGGGGGCCTCAGCTGGTGGTTCCTCCATGGAACCGTCGCCACCGGCATGTATGTGGCAAGCTTCCTGGACACCCTGGTCTTCTGCTTCTCTCTGGGCAGCAGGAAACCCTGGCACACATGACCCTCGAGTGTACCAGGCTGCAGCCCCTCCACCTCCACCTCAGAGGTAAGGAAAGGGAGGGGGAAGAGGGGGAGGGGACTGCTCTGATATTGACTATGACTGTTTGGCTGCCTGAGATGCTGCTGATGCTACTGTGCTGCTTACTAATTTATTATCTGTTGTCATTTAAATTAGTGGACTGGGCTGAGGCTGGGGCACACTACCGAATCGTGTAGAGGCCCCACCACCAGTGAGGGCGCGCCTTAACACACACACACACGCACACACACACGCACACGCACAGAGTCAAGTCACGAGTTTTGCTTGTCAGCAGCTTGAGGTGCAGTTTCCCAGAAACCCCTGCACCATCTCCTTGAAACCTAGCAGGCTTCATGGCCTCAGCAGGGGCTACCATGCCTATTGTTTCCAATCCCCTTTTCCTTCACACTTACAAGTGGTACGAGTTTTGCTTTCAAGACTTTTAAGTTCAGTTTCCCAGAAAACCCTATACCTATCTATGCAGGCTTGGCAGGCTCCATGCCCTGAGAAGCGTCTACCATCCCCGCTGTCTTCATTCAAATCTGCCAAAAAATGACAAAGTTATAGGTAGTTTCCTGCTTCCCCATTATAGCCTATGGGTGAAATGTCGAAACAATGTTGAAAGAGTGACACAGTTTCAATGAAACGAAACAGAACAGTGCTTTCAAAACTAAACAAAACTCTAAACAAAACACTGTTCCGTCAAAACAGCGAAACAGAAATCAAAATGAAATGGTGCTGTTTCACACAGCCCTAACTGTAAAGAGAACTCACTAGCTCTGATTATCATTGGATTCATGTTGTAGGACCCTTTGCTCCTGCTTTGCAGAAACTGGAGAGTGTACAGTGAACATGATGAGGGACTACAACAAGAGAAAGTATGGCTTTGTGGTTACTGCTAGTCTAGTAATGGTTATTGGACAGTTGTACAGGAAACAAGTTTATAGATGGGCTTTGCAAAATTTCAGTGGATAGCATCCGTATCACAGTAGCCACTGCAGTAGCACAAGAATCACTAACTGGCCTTCTTATGTCTCATTAGCAGGTTCAGAACAAAGAAGGTCAGAGACCAAATAAGCAAAATGGTGGATTTCAATCTTGTGGAGCTGCTTCTACTCTAAAAAGTAATTGTGTTTGATTTTGGATGAAATACCCAATACTAAAAACACTCTTTTAAAGTATGTACATAAAAGAGACCTTAGCATCCACACAATTTACTGGCAAATTGTTGGGCTACTTTTAGAATGGCCTGTTTTATTTTAAAGTCCTTACAACTATCAAAGCTACTTGTGCTTCAGAAAAGGTCACTTAAGGGGGCCACATCAGTGACCCAAGGAACAGAAAAGCCAAATTCATTTGTCCAACTTGCAAAAGCAGCGCTAGGCAAACGCATGCGAGGCAAATATTACTGTTTGCTACACTGAGGCAGTAGTTCAAAGTCAAATTCTTTCTGTCAAATTAAGATTTACTGGACTGACATTGCTCTCATGCAGCTGGGTAACCTAAATATGCTTTTAGCCTTTCACACACTCTAAAAAGAAAGTAATGAAAGGGGGAAAGCGCCTTTTAACTACGTCCTCTCAAGTAGGAAAATTATAGCTGCTCATTTTCGACGCCACAGTTAAAGCTATGTCAGCGCCTCCATCAAAGTTGGCCCTGCACCGACCGCCTGACAGTAGTTCGCTCCCAGCTGAACCTTGGCGCGTTGCAGGGGGCGACGCTAGGCGGCTAGGCAGGTACAACACGCGCGAGGCCGCGGCCGAGCTTGTGAAGCGGCTTGGCTGCGGCCCGTCGGCCTCACGACCCAGGCGCACGCGGCCTCGCCGCCCTTCGTCCTACGGCGAAACGCGGCGCCTGCGCCCCCGTGAGGCCCCTCCGCGCCTGACGGCGCTGCAGCAGTCGCCCCGCCCCGCCCGCCCCGGCCCGGTCACCTCCTCCAAGCGGGCGGACACCAGCGCGGTCTCCCAGGTCCTAGCGGCGGCCCCGGTCCCGGCCCCGGCTCCGGGGGAGCCGCCCCCGCTCTTGGGCCGCTTCGGAGCCATGGAGCAGCCTAGCAGCACCCGCGCGTCCCGACCCGCGCCGCCGTCTCCGTAGCAACCGGGCCTCTTCCGGCCACGCCGTCTCCATGGCAACGGCCCACGATGCCGGCCAGGAGGCGGGGCGGGGCGGGGCGGGGCAGAGGCACCAACGAGGGACGCTCGCCCCGAGCACAGGAGTCGCGCGGCCAGAGCCTGTTCCCCGCTGCCGTGTCGTCCTTCTCCCGCGCCCCCCGCGGCTTCATTGTCGGTGGTGCTAGTAGGGCCCCGGCCTAGCGCGCCCTCCGGCCTCGGGGTTATGGCCTCAGCTCCGCGGAGACAGGAGGAGTTGTGCGGAGCGGCGTCTTCGCGTCGCAGCTCCTTGTTGTCAGCCACCTAACCCTGCGGGGCTGCCCCCCGGGACTCGTGCCTGGCTGGGCGAACACCCCACCTCGCTCTCAGGCAGATGGCTGGGAGCTCGCTGCTCGTACCCGGCCCCGTTCTCCCGGGGGGAGGGTGTTACCGGTCCAAATAAAAACGGCTAGTTCAGAAACAGCAGCCAGGGTGTCTACCTCCCAGTTGAGCAATTGCAAATCTTAACAATGATAAATCTAAGCAATGGTGCTGCATCAGTTCAATACACGGAGTTTTGGCTCTTTTCTCCTGCTCCAGGACAAGGCCTTCCTTTATAATAGTTTCATAGGGATTCATTCCTGTTTTGCTTTGGGAATAGGAATCAGGAATTTTGGCAATAACAAGTTGGTGTTTGTGGTTGTATGAGATGATTTGGATAGAGCACAGGGTTGGACTAGAGCAGCATTTCTTAACCCACTGGTTGCAACCCAAAAGTGGGTCACAAGAATTTTTTAAAGGGCCATGAGCAAGTCCCAGAAAAATGTGGGAAAGCACAGGTTTCTGCTTGGAGGCTGGCAGCATTCCAGCCTGCAGGGAGCTGCTTAGGCAATTGGAGGCAGTGGGTGCACGCTGATCTGTGCACACACACACACGCACATGGTCAGCATGCAGCCAGGCAGGGTCTTTGGAGCAGCCCCAGCAGCTGGATGCAGGTAAGTGTATGGGGAGCACGGAGTGGAGATCCAGGGCTTGGGCAGGGCGGCCAGGAGATGCTGTTTGGGGGGGCCATACCAAGGTCGGGGGACGGGGGGTACTACAGGCCTTCCCTCCTCCTCCTCCTAGCCTGTACTGGGGACCAGACTTACTCTACTGCCATCTGCATGAGGCGGAGCTGCCTCAGCCTTCACGTTCCAGCTTGAGTGGGATGGGTGAAGCTGGGGGACCCGCTCTGGCAGGGCTGGGGGCAGGTGGCTGTGAGTTAGAAGTGAGGGGCACCAGCATAGCGCAGTAGGGCAGGGGGCTGTGGGTCAGGAGAGAAGAGCACCCACAGGGCCAGGGCCCTGTGAGTTAGGATTGAGAGGCACCAGCAGGGCCAGAGAGCTGTGGCTTGGGAGTAAGGGGCAGTGGTAGGGCCAGGGGACTGTGTGTCAGGAGTGACAGACACCAGCAGGGCCAGGGGGCTGTGGGTCAGGACTGGCTATTGCTCTTTACAAGTGGGTCCCAGCACAAAAAAGGTTGAGAACAACTGGACTAGATGACCCCTGGAGGTGCCTTCCAGCCTACACTTTTCTATGACTCTGACTCTATAATTGCCTTCCTCCACTGTCACAGCTCCCTGAAGACCACCAGGGTGATGTTTACCTCAGCATCTAACTTCAGAGCATTTTGCTAAGGCTGGAGCCAGGACAGAGCTGAATTTGGAGGCAAACGGTGACACGCTGTGCATTATCATGTGACTTGCAAGTGAAATTTTGAATCCAAATGGCTGCTGGCAGCCAGATTCCTGGAAGCCTTGGTATGTATGGGAAGGAGAGTTGAAGGACTGAGCTCATGCAGCAGTCCTGGAGCATGACTTCAACCTGGTTGCCTGCTGCGTGGTGACTTGGAGGTCTGCACAGGTGTGGGCAGTCAGACCCACTCCCAGGCCTAAATCACACTCCAAATATTACCATATGTTCTTGCTGCAGTGGGATTAGAGGGGGGAGAGGAAGACAGAGTTAGGAGAAAGTAGGAGAGCTGCCAAGATAAAGAATTTGTTACAGAGGAGTCATGTCGTGATCTCACACTAGAGATGAGTGAAATATTTTGTGTGATTTAACATTCTGTGAAAATACCCCAAACCACATGCAGCCCCTCCTTCTGCACAACTGGCTGACTTGCTCAGAACCTCTATTTTTTATTATAATTTCATAGAGGTCTTTAAAAACCTGTTCTTTGGAACATTATTGATTTAGTATGTACTTCATTCTGGGAGGGTGTTTGATCTACTGTGTTCTGTATGAAAGGCCTTTGATTGTGCGCTTGTAGGATTATAGGGTGTGCTAGGGGCAGTGAATTTTCTTGTATTTTGCCCTCCCATTGTATAACCAAAACAAAACTTTTGCTTGTGTCTGGGAACATACTTGGGGAGCTGAAAAGAAGTCTCTACTGTTTTTATCAACACAAGTAAACATTTTCCTCACCCCATTTCATGTCACCCTTTTTGAGGTTTTCTTTTGTTGGTAGACGCAGAGAAGTCCATGCAAAGTGTAGTAATCAATGTGTGCATCAGCAGCTGAACATAACTGTAGGGGCATTTCAAAATACAACAAAATCAATATTTCTGCATTTTGATTACAGTTCTATATAGAGTAGGGGTGGGAAAAATGCGGCCCATGGGCCGGATGTGGCTCGCCAGGCCATTCTATCCGTCCCACAGGGCCCCTAAAAAGTTTAGAAAATTAATATTTATCTGCCCCAGCTACCTGTCATGCGGCTCTCGATGGCTTGCCAAAACTCAGTAAGCAGCCCTCTACCCAAAATACTTGCCTGCCCCTGATATAGAGAGATCGCTGTTTGTTCTTGATGTGTCAGGAATAAGGTGCATTGGCAAAGCAGGACTGAGACATGGGAACAAGTTGACATATATAGTGTGATTTTTCAGGTCCATAGGTTGCCACGTAATACCCATCTTTTGTTCTGTGCTTCTAAATCCAGGCCCTTATTATAAGTATGTTAAACCTCACAATCTTTACAATGCAAATAAACAGTACCATAGTGAAGATGCCTGCCCGAGTTTATAAAATCTTGAAACAAAGCCTCAAAAGGTGTGAACAAGGTCATTTAGTAATATCTACTGTGTGTTCACTGAAGCATAATGATGAGAATTGGAAAAAAACCCTGGTTACCTATCCTGTTGGGTATTATTTTAGCAAATATAGCCAACTAAGGTGCTATTGATTATTGCTCAATATGGAGAGAGATACAGAGTCGAGAGGAAGCAGATTATTGGGGAATGAGGTTGCTACGGGTAGGTATTATAGGATTTGAGGCCTTTCTTGCCTAGTGTCTTACCCCCTTGCAGCGTCAGGGTGAGATCTCAAAAACAGTATTACCTGCATGTTCTGGTCGGTCATTCCCTGTTGCCTGTCACTTCTTGATGTTTTTCTTGGGAGACAGTCCTGCAAGTATCCTGTGCAATGGCAGATGGACAGGGAAGGGGGCCATGGCCCCTGGGCACCGGCCAGTGGGGGGCCACTGGCCAGGCCCTTCAGAGTTTTTATCACACAACATGACTTTAAATATTTCTATGAAAGATGGGGGGCGGGGAGGGGATCACTGTGTACGTCACTGATCCTGTGTGATCTCTCTCGTTTGGTTTCTTTATGGGGCTGCAACCTCCCCTTTACCACTCCCTTACCACATCCAGGGCCGGAACTAGCATCGTTGTCTCAGTTCACTTTGCCCAGATAATATGTTTTCATCTAAGCTGCTCGTTGCTTGTTAAAAGAGCTGCTCCCCATTCGTTGGCTTGCCTTCAGCCGTTCCTTGGCTTGAGCTAATGTCCCCATAACTAAACTTGTTGCAGCTTGGTGTAATATAGTCCTTTATAACAGTAACTTAGGAAAACTAGCTTAAAGTTCAGTTGGCCAGCCTTTGCTAGCCTCTTGTGGCCACTGGATTCTCACTACACTAAATTCTGGGGCTCTTCAGTGTCTCGCTGTGCCCTTTATTCTGACCAGGCCCTCTTTGTGTGTTGGCCACTGCTCCCAGCCTTGATGTTGTCAGAGGTTTTGCACCCCACCCTGTTTCTAAGGCCTCAGTCTGCCACCAGGACTGCTCTCGCCCCAGCAACTCCATCCTGGGCTTCGACCTGTCTCAGGGCTGAATGGATTTTCCCTGTCAGGCCTCATCGCTGCCCGGCTCCTGCCCCTTTATTCCCCATTGTTGGTTCCAATGCTGCCTGTCCTGTTTTGGCTCTGGCCCCTCTTCCAGTCTTCTCTTAACAGAGGCGCACAACTGGCTCCACTCCTTGAGTGAGTCACATGCAGCTTCCCAGCTCTGCCTGGTCTCCATAGACCTTGTTTTCCCTGACAGCGACCCTTGCTGGCTGCCTACTGGCTCACTGTTCTCTCCCCAGGTTTCTCCCTGGCCCCACCCTTTCAGTGAGCCATTCTCCAGCTTTCTTCCTTGGCTTCCCTGTGTTTTCTTGCTGCTTCTCAGGTCTTCCTCACATGACAAAACCTTTTCGACCTGCTGGTTGCTTAGGCCCCACTCACTTTGCTCTCCAAGCTGCAGGCTCAGGCAACTGTGATATTGCCTGCGTCCTTCTCTTTGCCGTGCAAAAAGGGGACACTGGGGAAAAACAGTCTCTTCCCCCCTTCACAGAGGTGTTCATTGAGAATGACTGCCACTCCTTCCCAAAAGAGGGAGAGAAATAGGACATTGTCTTGTGTGGGAATCCTCAATTTCCTCATAGATTTCAAAACACCAAGCTGCCTCCCAGAATGTCAAGAACCTGGGGCTGCCTATACAAGTCCTGGTTTGCATTCTAATTAGAATACGTCAGAGCAGACTCAATTAATTGCAGACTCTAATTAGCACGTTCCAGCGTGCCCTCACCATCACATGTATAAACCCCTATGCATTTAAAAAGGCTGCTGGGACATTTTATCTTTTAGATAAAGCATCTATAGCAAACCCCCCAGGTTTTTCTTTTTTTTTTTTTAGACTTAAAAATGTACTCCCTCTCCTTCCGCAACCATTTCTGACTTTCTGTCTGCCCTCTCTATCCCTGATAAGTGATTACAAGTAGTACTAGGTAAGCTAAGTTCTTATACTCCCTTATACTAACAAGTCCCTTTTATATTTTAAATAGTGTTCTATTATGTTTGTATTGACTTTTACTGTTTGTATTGAATTTATATGATTTAGGCCTATGTCTGTAAAGTAATGTCAAGTAATGTCAAGTTTCCATTTTGTATGTCAAGCCTCTGTCTTGTGTTCTCTGCCCCGGTGTAACCTATGTTGTAACTGTGACTCATGTCTAACCAGTCTCCTGTAAATTGGTTCCTGAATGAATGGGAATATATGAGGGGTCTTGAGGTACAATGGTAGCAGGCCTCTACTAAATGACCAGTAATGACAGGACCATCAACCCAAGGATCCAACCATTGCCTTGCATTGACTCACCCAGGAACCATAGACCTCACCCAGGAACAGAACAGAAATCTAGTATTTGGAAGACAAAGACCCTACAGAAACCAGCAGCCCCACCATTGTGTCCTACCAGACAATGAGGACACCTGGATCTGTGTGAATGCATCTGAGCAGGACTGTGCTTGCCTGGACATGTCCCTCCCATAGGAGACACAGGTAGCCCACCCCTATAAAAGGGGTGGTAGAGTGTGAACTCCTTGGAACGCCCTCTCCATCTGGACCAGCACTGCACCACGCCACCTATCCACCCAGAGGCTCTGCCAGAGATCCCTCTGGACAACACCTTGCTGGAGAAGACCCTGACTGGCCATCGAGGATCAACTCACAGCTGAGGATAGGTAGCTATTACCCACCTTCCTTCCCCAAGCAAAGGACCTGGCCTCTGTCCCCACACACTTTAACTTCACTCTCTCCACCAAGCCTTTTTCTCTCCTGGTACCATTGTGTGGGTGCGTGTGTGAGTGCTTGTGTGTGTGGGTAGGAACTAATAACTTGTTGAGCTGTATAGTATACCTTCCTGTTTAATAAAAACTGATATTTTTGACCCCGAGTTGGTTTCTGTTTTACTTCAGGCTCCTAACTAAATCCCTGTCTCTCTGACCTCCCTCTGGGCTTTGTTCCTCTCTGCAACCTCTATTTCCCCTGGATCTGACTTTTTCTCAATCTCCACTGACCTCCCAGCCCTGCTTTTTGGTCTCTCAGCTCTAACCCCTACTCAGTTCCCCATCTCTGCCTCCCTCTTTCTCCTCCCTGGCCTCCTGGCTTTCCGTTTTGCATCTCGCCACCTTTGCCTTCTCCCCAATCCCTGTCTCTCTGCAGCCTCTCCCTGATCTTCCTTGTCTCTCTCTGTTCCCTATTTGCATCCCGCTGCCATTGCCTTCCCGCTGACCTCTCCATTCCTGCTTGTGTCTCTCTCTTTGCCTCTACCTTCTCGCTGATCCCTGTCTCTCTCAGCCTTCTCTCCCCGATCTCTCTTTGTGCCCTGCTGCCCTGTCTCTCTCCATTTCCCGCTTGTGCCTCATCACCTCTGCTGTCTTTCCCTGATCTTCCCTGTCTCCCTGATCTTCATTCTCCCCACTGCACTCTGCCGGGTATGCTTTCTCTCCATGATCTTCCCTGTCTCTCCTCCTCTCTCCATTCCTGTTTGTGTCTGCCTTCTCTCCCCAATCTTTCCTGCCTCCCTCTCGGTTCTCCAGCTTCCCGGGCTCCAGCTCCACCCTCAGCCTCTGCCCCTCAGCCCCTCTCCAGCTCCCAGCATCCGTGGGTGCCCCACAGAGCCCCATCCAGCTCCCAGAACCCGCTGCCTTTCCCAGTACGCGGAGCCCCTCTCTGGCTCCTGGCACTCGCAGCCACTACCCCACAGCCTTTCCTGGTACTCAGAGCCCCACTCTGGCTCCCAGCACCCGCTGCTGTTACCCCGCAGCCTTTCCCCAGTGCCCAAAGCCCTGATTTGGCTCCTGGCACCTGGAGCCTCTCCTGGCACCCCTGCAGCTTTCCCCTGACCCACCGCTGCTCCCCTGTAACCTTTCCCGGTACCCAGAGCCCCTCTTCAGCTCCCAGCACCTGGAGCCCCTCTCCAGCACCCACAGCAGCTCCTGGCACCCCCGCAGTTTTCCCACTTCCCTGTAGCCCCTCTCCGGCACCCACAGCACCCACGACTCCCCCCACTGCTCCCCGACCCAGCCTCCAGCTCTCCCGCAGCTCCCCCGGTTCCCCCCAGTCCCAGTTTCCCTCTCCCCACATACCTTTTGGCTCCCCCACAGCTCTGGCTCCAGTCTCTGTGCCAGCTTCTCCTAGGATTGCTCCTCTGCTCTGCCACTTTTCAGCTTTTTCCCTTTGATCAATTAATGTTAATTAACCTCAAGTTACCCCAAGCCCCTGTGACCTTAAGTAAACCCAGGGGCCACTTTAACCTTAAATAACCCTATTCCCAAGTGACTCCAAGTAACCCCAGAATACACTGACCTCAAGTAACCCCAGTGACCTTGAGTAACCCCAGGGCCACTTGACCTCAAGTGACCCCAAGCACTAAGTTACCCCAACGCCCCCTAGTGCTAACACACAGCCACAAAAGTGTATGTGTACCTGTGTGTGAACTCATAGCGATGTTTGTGTGTGTGTGTGTATACTTCCAGGAACTGCTCTAATTAAAATACCCTGCCCCCCCCACCCCAACACACACACCCTCCAAGCATATGCATAGGCAGCCCTAGTTGTCTTCTGGCCACTTGAAGAAAACCTCCAGCTGTCCTGTGATAATGGAAAGATGTAGTGACTGACATCTTAACATTTGGAGGCAGTATTAAAATTAATTAATTTTTGAACCACTGGAGAATGGAGGAAATAGAGAAATTAGGGAAGATGGGATTTATGGAGGTAGAGCTGCATAATGCAGGGATGCCTGCTGCATAATGCCAAGTATCTACACAGAGATAATCAGTGTCTGCATTGGTATGCATATATGCATATGAAATACATAAAAGATAGCATTAATGAAAATTAACTGTAAGGGCATGTCCACACATGCAAACACATGTGCTTTCAGCAGCTCAAATAGAAGTGGTGCAAATTTGAGCTGGGGCTTTTTGCCTCAGCACACATGCCTGGACATGCAATTTGGTGTGGGGCAAATTGTGCCACCTGGGGCAAAATAACCCTGCCTGGCTCCTCCCAGATCTGCAGCCAGGGGGAGCTAGAGCCCAGGGCCAGAACCTGTCCTGGCCCCATCAGTACAAAAAGTTGCACTGTCAAGTAACTCAGGGCTACTTGCTCTCAGGAGATTCTGGGGCTCAGCCAATTGGTACCTGGGGATGCTACCTTGTGCCAGGTGGACTGCTGAAGCAGCCCTGAGAGTTTCCTGCATTCTTTACCCACTGCAGCAGTCTGGCAGTCTGTGACATGCTGCACACCTGCCAGACCCAGATGGGGACTGCACAGCCAGTAGAGGCGTCTGCCCCTCTGGGCCAGCTGCCAGTGGGCTGTGGCTGCAGGGTTGGCCTTTGTGTATGTGACTGTCGGGCTTCAACTATCTGCTCTCGGGCAGCCCTTGCCAATGAGATGGACATTGGGCGTTCGCCAGGCTTGCCCTTTTGACCGAGCAGGTGTCCCTTCCACAACTTGCCTTCCCTGCTCTCACCTGCCATGACTCGCTGGTTACTCAGCAGTTCAGGATGGCTGTCGGATATACTCGGTGGCCCGCAGTTCACCCGATGGTCCTTCATGGGGCTCCACCTCCCCTACACCCCGGCCTCACTCCCCCTTGGGCACAATTGATCCTTATTGGCTTTGGACCATCCGTGGAGTTGTGTCCCTTCTGTTGGCCACCCGGAGTGCCTGCCTGACAATGGGAAATCTGCCCTCTTGGGTCTGTCTCCACTCCACCTTCCTCCTGTCCTCTTATCCCTTCTCTCGGGGAAACAAAAAAAGAAAACCTCTGAGGCGTTCCCCTCAGCCCTGATACACAGGATAGCTCACAAAGCCTTCCCCTCCTTATCCCCTTCCAAACTAGGAAAAAGAAAAAGGAAACAGGTCATCCTAGTGACCCTATGCCCAAGCCTGCCCCTAGGCTAAACTACGCCAGGCTTCCACCCTGCTATATTAACTCTGGGTGCCTTTTAAATCCTCCTGCACCCTTGGAGCTCTTCCCCCTCCATTGCTGACCCGGCCAGGAAGGGTGGCGATACCCACCTCGACTGCGGTCTCTTGGGGTTCCTCTTGGAATCCCTCCTGCCAGTGTGGGTCCCCGCTCGCCTTAGTCACTCTGCCTCTCCCACCTGGGATTTTGCTGAGCCTCCTGTCTGCTCCTGAATCCTTGTTCGGGTCCGGATCCCCTGCCGCCTGATGCCTTCCAGTCTCTGGCACCCGGTGGTTCATTGGATTCAGTTGCACCCCCAGTGAGGGTTTCTTCCCTTCTCGGGTCCAGCCAGGGTCCTCTCTCTCTCTCCTCTCTTCCTCCTCCCCCCTGTGCAGCATCTTCCACCATTTTTATTCTTGCCGGCTGGTGTCTGGAGCTGATGTCACCAGCCAGCCGTAGCTGTATAAACAAGCGGCTGACAAGCCATGCAGGTTCTCCCTGACATTTCTGCCCCCTGCCTGGCCATCTGGACAGCTATCACACAGAAGATGTTTCCAGTGTGGTGGCCTGCTTTGAATTGTCAAAGTATGTCCTCTTGGCCCCAGTTGGCCAGAAGGTCAACCACCTCCAGCTGGGTCCAAGGTGCCAGCTTTGAGGAGGCAAGGTCCTGCCACTGGCCTCCCTAGCAGGAATTCTCGTGTTCCCTATTGGAAAACTGAAAAATCCCTGACAAAAAAATCCCAAAGTCACTCTGTTAAATACCCTGAAAGTCATGTTCCTCCACCATTAAAACAAAAGACCACTATTTGTGTGTGTGTGTGTGTGTGTGTGTGTGTGCACGTGTGTGTATAGAGAGAGAGAGAGACAGAAAGAGACAGAGAGACAGTGATCAGTTGGGCAATATTTTATTGATATATCTACAGTGTTAAAGTGATTTGGAAGCCTACCAGTGTCTCTATCATCATAATAAAGTGAATTCTATATACCTATATATTTTGCTGCCCCCCAACAGGGGTTACAGCCCTGCCCAGCCACAACCCCCCCTGCAGGGCCCACATGCCCCATCCTCACTTCCTCCCCCAACCCCCTAGATTTCTGCCACACCCAGCCCCAGCCCCCACTTACGCCCCCAGCTCCCAATACCTGACCCCCACTGCAGCCACTGGCACTTAAATAAAAGAAAAAAACCAAACACCTCTACTCACCCCAGAAGCAGGGACTGGAGTGGGCTCTGTGGCCTCCTGGCAGAGGCCTCCCAGGCAGCAGGGCCCATGCTGAGGCCACTGGGGCTGTCACTTGGCCCCTCTGTGTGGGGGGTCGGGGGGCAGTGACCCCTGAAGGCAGCTGTAACTGATGGTGAGTGCCAGGGGATTGTTTTTTTTTC
>NW_017728943.1:10484627-10504520 GCF_001723895.1 Crocodylus porosus | reverse complement strand
GGAGGATCAGGGAGGTGGGGCTGGGTAGGGCAGGGATCAGGGGGCTTGGGGCCAGTGGGGGATGGGGCTGGGCAAAGCAGCGATAGGGAGGCTCAGGAGATAGGCAGGGAAGGGATCTGAAGGGCATTTTTATTCCTTTGTGGTAGCAGGCAGCCTGATTTTTCCCCCCTAGAAAAAGAGTGAAGTAGGGGGTCTTGCTGGTTGAAAAATTCAAGTTTGGCTTCCTAATATTTCTCGGAAGATTATAGGTAGCTGAAGAATTTGAAGAATTTTGACACCTTGAAAAATAATTGAAATCTGAGCAACTATGAGGAAAATGATTTTCTGGATGGACTTAAAAATTGTTGTTTCTTGTTTGTGTTTCTAAACACCTATTTAACACATATGCTGGCCAGAAGGTTGGAGGGTTAATGCTTTTGGTTGAAGATTTCTCACACTGCCCATTCCATTAAAGATCAAACATTTAAGCTTCACTTCAGGAAGGCAATCAAGTGTACACTTAACTTTAACTTTACTTCAATAGAATTTACAAGTACTTTCAATCAGAGATTCATCCTGAATCAGGGCCTAAGAAAGCTTTATACCCAATTCTCTGGATTTTCCAAGGTGACCTTTAGTGATGTCAGGGAAGACAAAATACCATACTCTTTACATTTCCAAGGATGGAAAGCAGGCAGCAAAAAATGCTTTCTTTTTAAAGGACACCTTATAGTCCTTCTTCCATCACAAAGCAGCCAAAATGGCAAAAACCCATTTCTTTCCCTTTTGCAGTCAATGTTAGGCGTTTCTCTTCAGTTTCTCAGGTTTGCACTTCCGGACTTAAAAACTATTTTTACTCGAAGTTTTCAAGGCAACAGGACTCCTAAGTGTCACACGTCTTGCATGATGTATACATGTCCCATGTTCCTACAGTCCAGCTGAACTGTCATACACCTAGCTAAGCTATAGAAAGACAGGAGGCACTTCCCACTGTTGACTTTCTGGTCATCAATGGCTTGTGTTCTTGGCTCTAAGCAGAACATTTTCGAATATGAGAAACATACTTATGGAGTGCACAAGATTTGACAGTTAAAAACCAAACACTTATTTCAATTTTGTAACAGCTTGTTTGTGCAAAACTAAAATATGGGTCCAGTTGACAGAAACTCCAGTTGAGTTTATAACTGAAACTCAATAGTAAGGTCACCATGTACTACATTAGACCTCCCCACTTTGTGAATGTATTTCAATTATAATAAATGTATTTATAAAGTATCCTCTTTCTATCATCAAAACATAAATAAATACTGAAACATAAAACAATGTCCTAAATTCTTCTCATCACAGTGTCGGTCACTTACATCATAAGACAGCTCCTCAGTAATGCAAAATGCTATCTTACACAGCTACACTTACCAAAAACAAATGGTTTAACCATGAAAAGGTAACAAGGAATGAACACATCCCCATCTGTTCTTGTGTGAATCAAGTGCAACTTTCTGAAACTATTCTGTAGTGTATTCCATGGAGTGCCCAAACTTGGCACAGCATGCAGCTTAGGGGTGTTTTTCTGATAGTACATCACCAAATCAGCAGGAACTGAGGTGTCCAATACCTGTCAGGATCTCACTTTCAGTGGGTGCATCTACTTGAGATGCTATGTCGCCGTAGCAATGAGCTACGTCGCCATAGTTCATTGCTGCGGCAACATAGCATCAGCATGTACAAACTGTGATGAGGATGCTACTGTGCAGTAGCATCAGAAACAACCCACGCAATGCCGGGACTGTGAACTGTGCAGTCCAGCGTGCATGTAGACATGTCCAGTGACTCATTTGCTCACTGTTTATTAACCCGCTGAAAGGAAACATTTTTTTCCCTATTTTTCAAATTCAAGCTGTGTTACGAATTTCTGTAGATTTTTCGTGCTTACAATTTATACACATTAGGCAAAGTAGAATGAACTTTCTTTTAATATAAGCATATATTTACATTTTTAAAAGTCTGCACCTACTTTGCTTTACTGAAAGAAAACTATAAGACATTGAATTAATTTATGAAGTCTTCAGTTTGTGGTGCAGTCTTGCATGTGTCTTGCGTATACAGGTGCGCATGCGCACACACACACACACATGCTTTTTCCACTGTGTGGACAATGACATAAGGATTTCTGGCAAAACTCAGAATGCAATCCATTATCACCTGTCAGTAAATTGGCTTTTAAATTCCTGCTGGTTATAGAAGAACTGTCTCGTCAGCTCTGCAGGAAAAAAAAAGAAGCCTTCCTCTGTGCTTGGTACTATACTCCTATTCCTGTCTTTCACTAACTGCATTTTGGAAATATTTCAGCCCAGTCAGTCAGAAAATAGATCCAGCTTCTAACTTCTTCGAGAAGTGACAGACTTTACTCCTGCCCCTTCCAAAACAAATTGGGGAGGTTATACTACTCCCGTTCAAAAATAAATCAGAATATTCTTTTCTTCTGTCTAAAGATTAGTTTACCCTTCAAAACACCTTAAGGTAACTCAGTCCCTACAGAAGTCACTTTTGAAGGACCTGAGAAACCCTCTGAGAATACATTGCTTCTATAATGCTCAACAGTTCTCATCATCTAAGGCAGCAAGAAACTGTGACAGAGAATCTTGCGTAATAGGGCTGAGCACTAACCACTAAGTGACCCTACCAGCCAAACAAAGCAAAGTCTGAAGGGAAGGAAAGTGAAATATTATACTCCTATCAAAACAAAAATAAAATTCCAATTGGGCTGCTTTTAGGCCATTAAAAACACATACCATCACCATGGATGGTAGGTAAAGCTAAGGTCCATACCCTTGTCTTGCAATAAGAAATTATTGACTGCAGAAAGGGAAAACGAGGTTTGAGAAATTAAAAAAACCCACCTGTCTTTAAAAATCAATTTATTCTACTCTGAGGCAGCATAAATTAAAATTCCTGAATCATGATTGTATGGTATCAGTACAACACACAGTAAATGTTGTTTGCATGCCTTAGTATTGTATTTCCACATCCTAATGTGTTTGGATTTGTCAGCCTTAGCTCAGAATTTCCTGAGTTTGTCATTTGTAGCTTCAGGACAATAACATCAGTGTAGTGTATTTTACTTTGAAATTTCCTTTCCCCCTGCATACATGCATGCCCTAGGAGACCTGGTATAATGGGTGGCTTTTGAAAATAAAGATTTAAAATTAATGACCATTTCCTGCCATTATTTTTGAGAAATAAAATGTTGTGCTCTCAGTGCAGGCTGGTGCTTACATTTTTTATAGGAACTCAACAAAGAGTTTGTTTACACAGAGGCACTCTGGAAAATTAAGATACATTAGCTGAAGGTGTAAAGTGAAAATACATAAACTGAAGTGCACTAAATCTCTGTGTAGATGCTCTTATTCATAAGTGGCCTTATTCCACCAGACCATTTTGCTTCTGAATGAAAATATCAATCTGGGTTTAATGCACTTTATTTTTAATTCCAGTAACTTTTCAGCTTTAGTTAATTCATCCTTGCTTTCCTGACTATGATTATATTGACCCACCCAAATAATTACCCTCTTCCAAAGACAACCACCTTCCAATCTTCCCAGGGGGACTGAGGTTCCCCCTTTTCCATTAAAATGTTCATTGGTGGCAATGCCCACCTTTAATGTCATAGCCCAGCATCTGAAATAATTGCCCAGGAAGGGGGAGACCTAGGTAAGTGCTCTAACCACTAGGCATTCACATAAAAGATAAACACTACTGACACCAGCAACACTCACTGCCAAGTGGCTGTCTCTGCATTTAGCTGGTGAGCCTGATTCTGCCAGTGTCTGTACTATCACACCTACTGCATTGAGCTCTTTAGGAGATCCTAGAGAATCCCTAGCTTTTTTGGATCCTGACTGGGCTTATAAAACATTGGTTAGACAATGCCTCAAACTACGGCAATTCTGAATGCTTGCAGAAGGAGATCTTTAGGCACCTAGATAAGTTTATGGTCAAACATATTAAAGCAACACTGTAATACATTTATCACACTCTGCTTTGCTGAAACACAGTTAACAGCATGCCCCCTCAGCTGCCACCAGCTACTGGAATTGTAATTACAACGCAGTGGCTTAATGTCTACAGCCACTCATTTGAGAAAATTCAAGATAAAAAATGGGGAAAGAAGAACAGGGAAAGTGTCTTAATTCTGCAGGGTCAGCAAATAAATTTACAGGGCAAAAGTGTTCCCTTATGCCCCACTTAGCTTTAATCTCACTGTTCATTGCAACCGGGACGTAAGCTATCCGCATTGTACTTCATATTTCATTAGCACAGAACTGTGATGTAGTTCAGCTTCCCTTGCACCTTGCAAAGGAGAGTTTTGTGCATTTGCGTGGTTTGCTTGCCCCAGTGACATCAGATGAGGAGCAACAGGGAAACCATCTTCATTGTACAAAGGTTTAGATGAATGCTCTTCAGGTATAACATCACACAGCAGACAAACACAACATGGAATAGCTGCACTTACTGGTGGGAGTGTGCATGTGCGTGCACTGCCCCCCCCCCCCCAAGTACTTGGGTCAAATGATTTCTTGCCTTGGGTGACCCAATTCAGGTGTTGGAGTTGTCCCATTGGACATGGCATCAGGCTATGTTATTCTTAAATTGCTTCAACAGCTTGAGGATTTGCCAGGTCTATAACAACAGCTTGACGGGCTGGTAAGAACTGGTTTTGCTGGCAATATCATGTCTTCTGGATCTGTAGATGGCACATTGTCTGGAACTCAACCTCACTTCTGATAAACAAGTCTGCAAATATCTTGGCCTTGAAAGACACCAGTCATGTAACTTCAAAGACACCTTGTTCCACTCTACATCAATCATGAATGGAGGTCAAATGCAACATGATGAGATTTCATTTTAATCAGTGGCATTGTCAGATTCAATGCAAATGATGCTGGTAGGACTTTGTAGACACCTAGCCCTTCTTCAAAAACTTTGCTCTGAATTCCTTTTGGGTATCTTGAATGTTATCTGTCACAATCCTGTGCACTTCTGTTAATTTGATGGTCAGAGATGCAAACCATTTCCCACCTCACCAGTTCACTTACTGTCCTTTGGCAATTAAGAGGCAGAAGACTCCTCAGTCCTTCCTATAGGCTGCATCCAGATGCGCAGGGGCATGTGCTTGCAGTGGCACAAATAGTAGTGGCACAAATTTGTGTCACTACTTTGTGGCTCAGCACATGTCCCTACACGTGCTTTGTTGTGGGACACATTGTCCCGCTTTGGGCAAACTGCCTTGCCCAGCTCCTGGTGTACTGGAGCAGCAGGGACACAAATGGAACAGTAAAGATTGTCTGAACATCAGCTAGAGCATCTCACTGAAGAACCAAGTCTCTGTTTATTCCAGCGCGCACTATTTTTGCATGCTCTCCACCACTTTTTTTCCTGGCACTTTTTTTTCTGCTATTGGGAAATCTTAGTGGAAAACTGCCCCTGTGCTCTGAATTTGCAGTGTGGGGCATGTTTAACATTCCACACATGTCTTTTGTGGCACCACAAAAAGGTTTGTGTTGAACCACAAATTGCACATGTCTGCACATCTGGATGCAGCCATAGAGGACAATGAGAAAACATTCAAGTCAGCTCTTTGATATTGTAATTTCCAGGTCTTCCTTTGCTTGGAAGAAACAGGTGAACTATTTCCAAGGCTATAACAATTTGCATGTCTTTTCTGAAATCAAAGCTAACTCAGATTCTTAGTCTACCTCTCTGACATATGGAACACCTTGGAGCATCACTGTGTGCAGCTCTTGTTTTGTACAGACACTACTGAAAAATCCCGTAGTATAAAAATCTGTGAGCATTCCACAGGCTGAAATTCCATTCATATCAGCAGCAGTATTTGTGGCAGCCAGAGGTGTACCATTTTTGTTTGACTTCTTTCCAAATAGCTTGAACTTTTGACAACACACTCATCCAAAGTGAGCTTTATGCTTGCAATGATGGCATATGGCATCATGAAAATGGCATGCACTGCACGTGTGGCTCCTACCACAGCTATAGCATCTTCCCTTGGATGAAGAATGTATTCTTGTGCAGCAGTGGTGTCTTCTTTGGAGAATTCCCTTTGAATTGCACTTGATGAGTCTCAGTTGATGTAATTTTCACAAACAATCCTTGGATTTCCTTTGAATGGACAGATGCAGCCTTGTGAACAACTGATGCTTCTTAAGCAATAGTGAATGCTAAATTTTGGTTCAAAGGGAGTCTGCATTGTAGGCGTCTTCTGAAACTCGATGCAGTCAACCCCTCAACAGAGACTCAAGAATGGTACTAAAATTACAGTTCTTGGCTAGATGATGCAACTCAGATATGTGCGATGCAATCTGTCTGGAGGCTGATTGTGTTGATCCAAACTAAAGCATATAACTGTTTCAGACAAAGTCAATGTGAAGTGATTTTTAGTAGGATTTCTTCATAAGACTTGTGACAGGGTTTCGTTGAAAACACAAGCAAGCAAACAATGTCAAAATCCTGTGAGCCAATAACAGTTAGTAGAACTGCTCATTTCTTGCTGTCCTCAGAAATCTGCCTCGTCTTCTACCTGGCTTCCATGTACAAGCTCTTCAGTGTAGGAGCCCCAGGAAAATGACCTGACCTCATCAAGCCGTTCTATGCAGCCCAAGGTCACCATTGTAGAGACCAGCCGCAGGAAACACTCTGTGGGCAGCAACCCCTTGGTGTGGCCTCTCCAGGTGATGTCAGTTTCTTCCTTTGCAGTATTTGGCATTTACAGTTCAGGATGAAGCACTGGAAGCATCCTGCTGTGGCTCCCTGGTTGAGAACTACTGGCATAGACATCAGTCCTGCGCTAGAGTGGTGTTCATGGGACATTCTCTTACCCAGTGGGTTTTGGGATTAGACCATTATAAGGAATCCTGGGCCAGTTACTCTCTCTCACAATTATTACTTTAGGCTGTCTGAGGACTCAGGTTGATAAGTTAGAGTCAAGATACACTTTCAAGCTCTGAGGGACAGAGATTCACTTATAAAAATGAAAGTGCATATTCCAGTATAATCACATGACTTCAGAAGCCTTGGCCCTGTGTATGGAGCTATGGTGTCTAGCCCTCGTTTCAGACCTGCATTCCTGTATCCCATATCCATGTCAATCTGCATGTATGCATTGAAGTCACTCTGGGTGCAGACAAAAGCAACTTTTGAAATGTTTCCAGGTGAAACAGGCTTGGAAACATTTCAAAGGGGTACTGTTTCAGCTGCAGGATACAAGTATTGTCCCCGGGCTTTCCTTGGCCACTGGGGACTCCCCTAAAGGGAAGGAGTGAGTGGAGAGTGCTGGAGTGTAGAGGCAAATAGGAGTCTGGAGGAAGGTGTGAGTATGGGCTCCCTGCTTCTGGGATCCAAAGTTTCCAGCCCCAAAATCCCTTAAACTGATCCTTTGCTCTATTCAGTGAAGCAGAAGGGTAAAGAAGATTAGGGGCTTGGCAGTGGCAGAGTCAGCAGGGATCTAGAAGGCCCCATGAGTTGGCAGCCCTCAGGGTCTGGCAGCGAATAAGCCTGGCTCCAGTTCCAACCTGGCTCTCGCTTTAACTCAAGTCTTTGGGCAGAGAAACAGAAATTCAGACTGGGTCTCCATGCACAAGTAATAAAAACCGAAACTCTTCCAAAGAGCTCCTCATTTTAACAGGTAGTAATTTGAAGTGCTTCACCCAGTTTTGGAATGTTTCAAAGTGCATGTACTTCTCTACAGCTGGCCCTTTGAAATGCTTCATAAGCATTTGAAATGTTTAAATTGTTATTTCCACCCACTACTACCCATCCTTCAATGCACACTGTGAAAATTAGTGAAATGAGATGAGGCAGGGGGGTTCTGTCCTTTTAAAAGGAGGGATTGTGAGCTTAGAAAGTGACTTTTCGATGTTTCCCCTCCCATTAATGATTACGTGGACTGTCTTGGCTTTCTTTCATGATCCTGTGACAAGCAGAACAACAGCTTACATGAAAAAGTAACATGAAGGAAAATACTGATGTATTATTTTCCCTTTAATTCAATTATTAAGTAAAACAAGGAAGAGAGCCAACACAATGTAAGCAGCCAACTCTCCACAGACCATCAGCAAATGCTGCATAGACCACCCATGATCCACAGATGACAGTCTGTAAGCTTTGAATGGAGACAGTGAAATTTCCACTAACTCGGATCTAAAAAGTGTATCTTATGAGGTGTCTTTGCATGCAAGTATGTGGGATTGATAAGCTTTAGGAATGATTGATGATGGACACTTTTGGTTTTGCCATGTGCCCGGGGGACTTGCATTTGCCTTCTGTAAAGAGGCTCCCATCATTTCCCATTACAAAGAAGGAAGCGGTTCTCCCTTCCCTATTGTGGGAAAAGCCCAGCTGAGATTGGGTAGATCTAAGAGAGGCTTGGGTTAGGAAAAGCCCAGCAGAAAGACTACAAGTAGGCCTAAGGAAAGGCCTGCCCTGGGAAGAAGGTAATAGAAACTGAATGGGCCTTGTGGGGAGGCCACAAGGCCAGAGATATGGCCAAAAAGAGCAAAATGTGTTAAATGACTAGTTGTACCACATTTTACTGTCTGAGATAAGCTAGATGTAAGTGATTTCTAGTCCTTCTCATCTGATTGCTCCAATATTAGATATCTTTAATACAGTGATCACCTAAAATTATCTTTATGTTAATGAACTGAACATTATTATCCCAACAAGAGCCTCATAGATCTTTGATGTTAGCCTGGGAAAAGCTAGTAGCTGAAAGCACCAATCACAACAAATAACAAGAGGCACTATCAAATGGTAATAATGCATGTTGATCACCATAGATCAAGGGCAGGCATTTATTTGGGCCCACAGGCCACATAGGCAGTTTTGGGAAGCTGCTGCAGACCAGTCAGCAATCTACCCCCTGCCAACAACATCCTGGAGCCCACATACCCTGTGGCCCTTCCCTGCCACCACCAATAGTGCATAGCCCCAGCCCCAACCCTGGCCCATCCCACCTTTCTAGGCAGCCCAGGAGGTGGCTGTGGCTCCTTCTGGCTGTCCCCACGGTACTGCTGGGGACTCACACGCAAAGCCCTGACTCCAGTCCACCCCGCACCCACTCCGGACTTGGCTTGACACAGCAGATCAACTCTGGACTAGCTGGAATCATCACCTGGCTCACCCCATGCCTGCTCCAGACCACCTGCCCATGCCGAGCAGTGGTTGGGCAGAAGCTGCTGCTGAGCCTGGGGGAAAAGCACATTCCACCCCATCACCACTGCTGGGCCCTTCTTGCTACAACCACCTGGAGCCCACACCCAGGCTGCCCTGCCACTCCTCTCTGCCACCATCACCACTGGGATGGGGACTAGACTCAGCTGACAACAAAGACAGCAGCAGCCATAGGCAGGGGATGGGTTTCTCCACCCTGTCCAGTCCCTCACTGTGTAGGGAAACTTCCCTGCCCATTGTTGTTGTCGCTGTTTCCAACTGAGCCCAGCCTCTGTGCAGCCCAGCTGGAGCAGGCAGAAGCAACTTTGAAGCCAACTTATGCCCCTGGACAGTGGGAAAAAGCAGCAGGGCAGGCAGGGGAGGAGGGGAGTGGGAAAGGGAGAGGGCATGCCTTTGAGCATGGAGGGGAAGGGAGGAAGGGATTCTTACGTGCCTTAGGGCCTTTTAAAAAGACCATAGAGGCTCCAGTGGTGTAGTCTGCCTGTGCTGGTGTGTGGAGGGAAGAGGCTCAGAGCAGGGGGATGCATCTTTACAGCGTGTTGCTATTCCAACAGTCCCCTTTGCCAAATCCTGGATCTGCTGCTGGTGAAAGCCACGTAAATTACATACAAGGGAAGTTTGTTGTTTTATGAAATAACCTGAGGACTGATTAGGTGGAGGTAGAGTATATTTATGTAATGCTACTACTGTGACAGTATGACGTACAATCTATGATACTGGTTAGAAGTTCCTGACATCAAAAACCTGTTCACCTCTTTGTGGTTGTTCCTTCTTAATGACAGTGAATAATAACATCTTTCTTAGTAACATTCAGTTGCTGTAGATTAAGTGGGAGGGAGACAAGCAGGGCACCTACCCTGGGTGCCAATTTTGTAGGAGTATGTTAATGGCATGCCCTCCCTCACAGAGTCCATGGCCTGGAGGAGCAGCCTGGAGTGTAGACATCATGTTATAGGAACAACAGCCTGTGTGTGCAGACTGGATCATGGCAACAGCAGCTGGGGACTGTTTTTGAGTGAATGGGCAACTAAATGTCAGATGAAATTTAATGTAGATACCTGTAAAGTGATGTACAGGGGCACAAATAACCCACACTATACCTGCACTATGATGAGCTCTACATTAGCTGTTACCACACAGGAAAGAGATCTGGGAGTCACTGTAGACAGCTCCCTAAAAATGTCAGCTCAGTGCTCAGCAGCCATCAGAACAGAAAACAAAATCTTAGGAATTATTAAGGGAATTGTAAACAAAACAGAACATATCATTATGCCCCTTTATAAATCCATCATGCATGAATGAATACTATGCACAGTTTTTGTCCCCAATTTAAAAAAAGGTATAGAAAAACTGGAGAAGGTCTGGAGAAGGCAGCAGAGGAATAAGGATGATTACTGGTATGGAGGGTCTTTCATATGAGGAGAAACTAAAAAAGGCTAGGCCGATTCAGTTTAGAAAACAGATGCTTGAGGGGGAACAGGAAACAGGTTTATAAAATGATCTCACAAGGGCCCTTCCAGCCCCTAATGTATATGAAATCTCTAAAAATACCAAGTGGCGAAGAGAAAGTAAATAGGGATTTATGATTTGCTCTCTCTCACAATATAAGAACTAGGGGTCATAAAATGAAAGTAGTAGATAGTAAGTTTAAAACTAACAAAAAGGAAGCTCTTTTCACATAGTGTGTAATTAAAATGTGGGAACAAAGGAACTCATTGCAGCCAGATGCTGTGGAAGCTGACCAGTGAAATTATCTGGAGCCATGAGCAAAGGAGTGACAGGAAAACAGCCTCATACTTACCCAAGTTCCTCCTGGCCAGAGCCTTCTTCCTGGTCTTGCAGATGGCCAGCTTAGACAGAACCAGGAAGACGCTGACTGAGAGGTCCCAGGGCTTGCTAGCTCCGTGGATGGGGAGTGTATAACAAAAACGGTGTGGAGAGAAGTGCAGCCAGAACTTCAGCAGAAGGTTCTGGAGAAGGCGGAAAAGGGGCTGCAACCTGATGCATTCAAGGTAGATGTGTGTCAGGTTCTCCCTCTGTTACCAAAAGGGGCAGGTGGTGGAGGTGTCCATAAAGCATGCCAGATACCAGGCCCATGGCAATGGCTCCATGAAAGAACCACCAACTGAGGTTCCCAGTGGCTCTTGGCATCAGAGTATAATACAAACTTGTACACCAGGGACCCTCACCCCCATCCTTGCCTAGGGTGTCTCACCACTTGTTTTCAAGGTGGGATGTGAAGATGTGATGATCTAGCATGCAGAGATAAGCATGTAGAGCTGGTGGCAATAGGCTGTTTGGAGGTGGACCAGCTTGGTATCCCTGAGCCTGCTAAGATGGTGAGGTGGGCATTGCTGTGGGGCCTGCTGAGGCAGAAGCCCCACAACTAGCTCTGGAGGGCTGGGGGATACCAGTAAGCAGGGACTTCCCTCATGCAGCACCTAGTCAATATAGGTGAGGGCAGTGGGTGGCAGGGAAGCCCTTTCTTTCTGGAGTAATCAGCAATGATCATGCAACACAGGCACCTCCACCTAGTCAGTTGTGCAGCTCTGCTGTATCACTCTGTGGAACAGCCTGTGTGAACCTGCATTAAGGGATGTTTAGGTGCACAGCATCTTCACATCAGGTCAGAAGGGACATGTGGTTGGAACACAATAAGAACTTCCAGTACAGGCAAGTTGTTTGTCACACAACAGTATATTTCCTTCTCTACTGATGCAGCCTCCACAATCACCATGATGTCAAATGTCCAGGAGAGATCGCTGGATGGGTAAAGAGCAGCTGGCTGAATATAGACCTAGAAAAAATAAGTGATACTGGTAAGAAGCATAGGCTAATATATATATAGCCTATATATTAGCTAACTCTATTGTTAACTTCATCAACAATAGAGTGCATCAGAGTGGAAGATGTTTTTAAGCCATGCCATATTCATTATTGGTCCTAAACACAAACACTGCCAGCTTTAAAGGAATCCTTGCTCTTGTTTCCTGCAAGCTAATCTTGTATCTTCCTCCTCTCAGTCAAGGATTTGGCCATAGTGAGCCACACTTTAATATTTTGCAGGTTAGAATGAGCCACTTGCTGTATTTGGGCTTGCATACAGCCTCTACAGAAAGAATGAAGTCGTTACGTGTGTCAGCCCATCTCATAAGCAAAAAAGGCCAAAATAAATGCATCACAATTTACTTTGAGCATGTCACTGATTCCTTACTTTCTTCAGAATAGAATTGAACACCATGACCTTGATGTACAAAGCCTGATATTTAACCTGTGAAACATTGGATAGGGACAGAAGTGCAGCTCCCTGCTGTAACTGACTGCTTTTCAGGAAGCATTCTGATTTACAAGGGTCCCCTGGAATGAACAGAAGTTCACTGTTGGTCCCAGAGGGGAGGGGAATCTAGCTGTTGACTACAGCCTGCAGTGGGTTTTCCCTAGCGATGGTCCTTCCTCTATCCCAGTCTGACCTTTTTTCAGAAAGGGATCGGAGGGAGCTTGGTCTAGGGATTCCTGTTGTGTCTTATTGTGTTTTGCTTGTACTGTGCCTTTAAGGCCAAAGTCCTCATGTTCAACACTGCAGGGTTCATTTTACTTTGTGGCAGTTTTGCACACTGGGGACTCCAAATTCTCTGCCATGAGGAGCCAGAGGTATTCTTGGTTCCTCTTTCCCTACAGGACTGGACTGAGTCAAGTCAGAGCAATTATAAGATCTGCATACATCTACTGATGCAATTGTTAAGATCCACCCTGGATATGATTCCAGAGAGTTATAATAATAAATAACTGTTAGTTCAACACAGCAGTATCTAGAATCTGGTGACAAGGATGGGATCCTTTGCTGAGAAGACACCCCTACATTGTGGGACAGCATTCTGAGACCAAGCTGTGTTTGTGATCAGAGGGAAGTTATTTCTTCTTCTTCTTTTTTCCCTTTTCTGTCTAATATGGCTGATGTTAGTTAAAATGGCTGCATTGGGTCACACAGAAGAATTTGATGCGAGCCAGCTGGCTTCTTAGGACTCTTATGCTGACAGGCTATCCTATTACCTGGAAGCCAACAAAGTGTAAAACCCAGACAGAAGCCTGTGATCCTCCTGACAATCTATGGTGCCAAAACATTTGCCATTGTTTGTTTCCTCATGGCACCTGCCTTACCAAACAGTAAGTCTTATGCTGAACTAATTGCCCTGCTAAAGGCACATTTTTGCCCAAGGCCATCTGTTACCCTGCAGAGATTTCATTTTTTTAAATGGAACCAAAAGGCCAATGAAGGCATAGCAGATTACCTGGCTGAGCTCTGTTGCCTTGCTGAATTTTGTGAGTTTGGGGACCTCCTGGATGGTCTACTTCATGACCGTCTTATCTGTGGGGCTCAAGATGAAGCAATCCAATGTCACCTGCTCTCTGAACCAAAATTTGACCTTGGCTACTGCACAAGAATATGTCTTGGCAGCTGAAGCAGCGTCCCATAGCACGAGAGAAATTCGCCAGGCGTTCTCCAGCAACGTCCACTTACTCCAAAAAGATGAAGAATCAAGATCATCACCAGCAAATTCAGCAGATTATACCCTCACCAACAGCACCACATAAACTAATTAATCCACAGACATATTTGAGTTGCAGTGGCCAACATAGACGAAGGGAGTGCAGGTTTAGGAATGTGGAGTGTCATGCCTGCAAGAAGAAGGGCCACATAGAGAGGGTGTGCCGCTCAAAGGCCAGTTCCGGGAGACAAAAAGATTGTGGCAAATGTATTCACTCCCAGTCCACTCACTGGTTAGAGTCCTCCACAAAACTTGAGGTACAAAAACCATATTTGATTCAAAATGTTGGTGTTGTCAAAACTCAAGGTTCTAAGATGATTGCAACTGTAGTAATAAATGAAGTGCAAAATGGAAGGGGACTTGGGTTCAGGAGCATCCCTCATAGATGAAAACACATTCTTCCAGTTGTTTCGGCACCCTCTCCCCAAGTTAGTGAAACGTGAATGTCACCTGCACAACTGCAATGGACAGACTGTGGAAACTCTGAGTAGCTGCAGGGTCGATGTCCAGTATGGTTCTGTTAGACAGTGTCTACCCCTCATTGTCACTAAGGGTTCCCGCAAAAGTCTTCTGGAGAGAAACTGGTTCTCAGCATTGGAAATCAGTATTCCAGGCATACACAGTCTTTGCACAGAAAGTCTGGAAAGGCTTGCAAGGGAGTTTCCCTAGGTATTCTCTGAGGAATTAGGAACTTACTCCGGTTCACCTGTGATATTTCAAATGGATCCTGCAATAGCTCCTGTCTTTATGAAGGCTCGGAATGTACCTTTCACACTGCCGGGAAAAATTGATGCAGATTAGATTGGTTTATCACACGAGTCCTATAGCCAATCATACATACAAGCTGGGCCACACCAATTGTTCTTGTTTTAAAACCTAACAGCAGTGTTCACGTCTGTGGGGATTACAAGTGCACTGTCAATAAAGCACTTAAGCAGGACCCGCACCCAATGCCTTCCATTAACCAGTTACTGTCTGTTCTTGCAGGAGGGAAAGTTTTTGCCAAACTTGACCTTGCTTAAGCCTATCAGCAATTGCTAGTGGATGACAAGGCTGCTGAGGCCCAAACAATAATTACACACCAGGGAGTGTTTGATGTCAAGCGCCTCCAGTTTGGAATTTCTGTGGCATCAGGAATTTTCCAGCAGTTCATGGAGAAAATGCTGGCAGGAATTCCCAGGGTTGTTCCATACTTTGATGAGGTGTTGATCATGGGGATATCCAGAGAGAAACTCACTGAGAGACTCAGAGAAGTTTTACAGAAATTCAGTAAAGCAGATATAAGAGTAAAAAAAGAAAAATGTCAACTGGAAGTTTCCAGTATCAACTTTCTGGGATATCAAATTGATGTTTCAGCATTCACCCAGTTGCAGATAAGGTAAAAGCAGTACATGATGCCCCTATACCAAAATGCAGACAGGATCTTCAAGCATTCTTAGGACTTCTTAACTTTTATCACATCTTGAAAGACAAAGCCACCATAGCAGAGCCCCTTCATAGCTTACTGGATAAAGGAGCTCAGTGGAAGTGGATTTGCCAGCACAATGAAGCCTTCCAGGGCATCAAGAAGTTGCTGACATCAGATTCTGTCCTTGTTCACTATGATGAGCAGAAGCCACTGTCCATTACTTGTGATGACTCACCATTTGGTGTTGGCACTGTCCTCAGTCACACGTTGCCTGATGGCATGGATGCACCCGTTGCTTTTTAGTCAAGAACAATTACTTCAACTGAGAGGAATTATGCACAGATTGATAAAGAAGCATTGGCAATCGTTGCAGGAGTAAAAAAATTTCACAGTTAAGTTTGTGGCCACAAATTCGAAATCTGAATGGACCACAAACCCCTTGTTGGAATTTTTACTATGGACAAACCAACTCCTATTTTGTCTCTTAATATGCAATTCTTAACAAAATCATGATAAATGCATATGACTATACATTTGTGTACAAACCTGGGAAAATGATTGCAAATGCTGATGCACTGAGCCGCCTACCACTACAAATACCTGATTGTGCTACTTCTCTACCAGCAGAAGTCCTCATGCTGGAATCCATGCTAGAAGCCTCTCTTCAAGCTGATCAGATAGAAAGGATGATTGCAAAAGACCCTATCTTTGCCCATGTCCTCAACTAGGTGTGGAGGGGCTGGTCTGCAGACAAATTGGCTGAGGAATTCACGCCATTTTCATCATGTCAGCATGAGCTGTCTGCACACAAGGGTTGCCTCTTGCGGGGAAATAGTGTTGTAATTCCTGAAGCAGGACACCAAATCATACTGACAATGCTGTACACAGTGCAGCCAGGCATTATGAGGATGAAAGCGCTGGCTAGAAGTTATGTATTGTGGCCAGGTATGGACAATGACATACAAAGCGTTGTGAGGGAGTGCAGCATTTGTCAAGCAACCCATCATAATCCACCAAAGGCATCAGTATTCCCTTGGGAAATGACAAAGGAACCCAGCAAAAATCAACACTGATTTTGCCTGTCCTTTTCAAGGTACGAATTTCTGAATTGTTGTTGACTCATACTCAGAATCACTTGAATTGATTACTGTCTTGACTTTTACATCAACTGGCACTATAACAGCTCTCCATCAGCTGTTTGCAACCCATGAGATCCCTGACAATATCATTTCTGATAATGGCAGTGCATTCACCCCAGCAGAGTTCCAAGATTTTGCCAACTGCAATCTCATTCAAACTGTTACCATTGCACCTCTCAGGCCGCAGGCCAATGGGCAAGTTGAGCAAATGGTGCAGACTACAAAAGATGCACTGAAAAGGATTGTTGCAGGAAACTGTCCTACCAGACTGGCCAGATTTTTGTTTGCTCAACATGTAATTCCTTACCCTACAACAGGGTCCAGCCCATCAGAGCTTCTTATGGGTTATCATCTCAAGACATGCCTTGACTGTGTTAACCCAGACCTTGTGAGAGACATGCAGTTTAGGAAAGAAAAGGATTTGGACTCTGCATTGGCATCTGGTACCTTATGTCTTTTCATTTCACAAGAGACTGTTTGCTCGGAACTATGGGACAGGCCCACAGTGGGTTCAATCTAAAATTGTAAGCACCACAGGACCTGTATCATATACAGTCCAGACTGATGATGGACAAGTTTGGAGACAGACATCATGTGGACCAACATCGTGGGCATTCTCCTACTGATAACCCTATGCCTGAGCAATCTCCAAGCACCAATCCACCACTGACAGACATGGATTCATTGGAGAAGTGCCTACCTGTTTCCATCAATGCAAACCATTTGCCATCACTGTCAGAAGGAAGCATCACTGTTGAGTCTCCAGATAGGCTGACAGGGCTGTCATCCGCTGAACCCCCTCAATGAGTCCAGTTCTATGGGAAGACCACAGAGGAAGCGGAGTCCTCCCAAATGGTTGGCTGACTCTTCTGTGTAGGGGGAAGGGGTGTTGTGTCTTATTGTGTTTTCCTTGTACTGTACCTTTAAAGGCCAAAGCCCTCATGTTCAGCAGTGCAGGGTTCACTTTACTTTGTGGTGGTTTTACGGCACTGGGGATTCCATGTTCTCTGCCATGAGGAGCCAGAGGCATTCTTGGTTCCTCTCTCTCCATAGGACTGGACTGGGTCAAGTCAGAGCAAGTATAAGATCTGCATACATCTACTGATGCAATTTTTAAGATCCACCGTGGATATGGTTCCAGAGTTATAATAATAAATAACTGTTAGTTGAACACAGCAGTGTCCTGAGTATTGTTGCTGAACCTACAACACATCAGTTCCCCAGCAGGTTTTGGAGAGTGGGGTGGGTGAATTGTAGCATTCTCCCCTCTACGTCAGGGAGCTCCAATACACCCCCTACAGCAGGGGTGAAAAACCCCAGACCGACCCCTCTCCACTCCTTTTCCCACCTCCCATTCTGAAAACAGCTCCAGACTGGCAGGCAGTGCAGTCAGAAATTACAGAAGATGCTCTGTTTTGAAACATCTTCATCTGACCCCTTATGCAATGAGGAGTCAGATTTTTTACCTGGTCAGCCATTTTTGAAGCTGTCTGCAGCTGTGCACTTGTGTTTGGTTTTGGCTATTAGCTGCTTTCTGTTGTCAGATAGGGCAAAAATTTTCACTTCTTTCTGCACCCATTGTACTTAAAGGAAAGGAGATCGACTAGACAAAGAAAAGAGAAAGAACAGAGCTTATGGGACTTCATCAAAAACCATTCCCATGTCTCAGAAGTAACATTTAGCGCAGGGGTGGACAATTATTTTGGCTGGAGGGCTGGTTAATGAGTTTTGGAGCTGTTGAGGGCTGCAGGGATCCTATCTGGGCTTGAAGGGTGTGAAGATCCTGTCTGCCCCACCCTTTGACAGGTGTGCTTCCCTCTGGCCTGCATCTTGGGACTGGAAAATCCTGCCCCTCACCCCTGACTTTTGCCACCAGAAGTCCCTCCCCTTGTCTCCAGAAGTACTCAGGGGGTGGGGGGGAGGGAGTTTGCCAGCTTAGAACTGGAAAAAAAACAAATCATATACTAAAAGTCAAACATCTACTATAACATATTTACATTTAAAAATATGTATTTTGTCCTGATTTGTGTGTGTTTGCATAGTGTATATAGAGGTGATTGTATAATAGCTCAAAAATAAAGTCTATTGTGCATGCAGGAGTGTGGAGGGTTTGTGAGGGGGTGTGGCCATATGTGGGGGGAGGTGTAAGTTATGTTGGGGGTGTGAGTGTGTGTAGATGTAGGGGGCTGTGGGGGCAAGGTGAGATTGTGTGGGGTTTGTGGGGTGTGCCGGCGTTCATGCCGGAGGGGCCCAGAGGCTGACTCGTCTTAGTGCACGCCAGAGGACCCGATCTCAGCTAGAAACTCAGCGACTCCTATGATGGTGTCGACACGGAGTGCTACCAGGGCCCCTGCCTGGGGGACGCGGCCTTCCCAGGGCTTGTCTGAGGCCTCCACCCAGAGGGAGCCCACGGGGGGGCTGGCATCCCCCAACCCCCTGGCCTGCGGGAGCTGCCCGGCAAGGCCTGGGGGGGCAGGGACTGGAGACCCCCACACCTGTCCTGCAGGTGCCCACCTTAGGGCCCTGGAGGCACAGGTGAGGGAGCTCCAGGAGGAGGTTAGCAGGCTGAGGGGAATCAGGGAGTCAGAGGAGGAAATTGACAGATATTTTCTTTCCCTGCAGGGTTGTATGACCAAGGAGGATGCACCTCAAGATGAGCTCTCCACTGCTAAGTGGCAGACAGTCACCTCTCATGCCAGGACTGCTCGAGACATGGCAGCACCAATTCCTCCAGTCCGGCTGGAGAACAGGTACGAAGCCCTGGCAGCCCTGGAGGAGGAGGAAGGAGAGGACGAAACCGGGGAGGAGGCAACTCCACACTCACCGCATCCCGTGCAAGCTGAAGGAGGCAAGAAGGCCAGGAGGAAGAAGCGTCACATGATCGTCACTGGTGACTCCATCCTGAGAGGTACGGAGGACCTCATCTGTCGCCGGGACCCCTCGGCACGTGAGGTATACTGCCTACCTGGAGCGAGGATTCAGGACGTGAAAGGGATGCTCCAGACCATACTCCAGCCCACCGATTATTACCCCATGGTCCTAGTCCATGTGGGCACTAAGGATGCGGCCAGGAGGAGCCCTGATCACCTGATGGAGGATTACCACATTCTGGAGTGCGTGCTGAAGGAGATGGGTGCACAGGTGGTTTTCTCTTCTATCCTGCCAGTGAGTGGACGAGGTAGATGGCATGAAACGTGCATTGCGGAGACCAACTGGCGGTTACAGGAATGGTGCTTCGAGGAGGGCTTTGGCTTCCTCAGCCACGACCGGCGCATCATGACAAGAGACATACTGGGATGGGATGGGCTCCACCTTTCCCCTAAAGGTAAGCATGTGTTCTCTTCTAGGTTGGCGGACCTCCTCCAGCGGGCTTTAAACTAGGCTTGTCGGGGGAAGGGGAAGATGAGGGCAGAGAAAACATCAGACTGCCAGACCAAACAGCACCCACAACTACAGCCCAGCTCAGACCAACGAGCGAAGCGAATAAACAGGTAAGAGATAGGGGCCAGGGTAACGCTGGGACTAGGGGGTCAGTACACACACCCACAGGAGGCCTCAAGTGCCTCTACACAAA
>NW_017728943.1:10468740-10484616 GCF_001723895.1 Crocodylus porosus | reverse complement strand
GCTAGGGTCTGGAACCAACTTCCAAGAGAAGTGGTGCTGGCTCCTACCCTGGGGGTGTTTAAGAGGAGGTTAGATGAACATCTTGCTGGTGTCATTTGACCCTAGTATTCTTTCCTGCCATGGCAGGGGGTCGGACTAGATGATTTGCTCAGGTCCCTTCCGACCCTAGAAACTATGAAACTATGCTGCACAGCTCCTGCCACTGGCAGCAGCAGCAGCAGAAAGCGGGCTTTTGTGGTGGTCATGGCCCTTGCAGGCACAGCCACCCAGTGGTGTGCGGCTCCAGCCAGTTCAAGGAGTTGCACATGGAAAGCAAGCAGCAAGGAGTGGAGCCAGGCTGGCCTTCCTCTATGGCATAGGGCTTCCTGTGACTCACCTACAGTTCCCAGGACTCTTGCATCAGTGTGGGGAAGCCACACACTTTGGAACTGGCTGCATTCATTGCTCCCTACTGCCATGTGTGGCTCTCAGAACTCTGCCTCAAGTGAGGGGGGACCCCACTCCCAGCTTCCTGGTGGAGTCCCGGGAGCTGCACATGGTGGCAGGAAGTGGGGATGGCAGCTAGCTGCATCATGTGGCATGTGAACCCCAGGAGCAACAGGAGTCATGGGGAGCCCCATGTGATAGAGGCAGGCTGTCCTGGCTCCACTCCTTGCTGAGATGTCCAGCTCCTGGAACTGGCTGGAGCTGCATACCACCAGGCAGCTGTACCTGCATGGCCATGAGCAACCTGAGGGCCTGCTGCTGGTGCCAGTGGCAGGGGCTATGCACCATGAGGGAGAGTGTGTGGGAATTCCCCCACTTCCCCTCGCACCCCACATGCCCATACCTTGCCCACCTGAGCTCTGTATTCCCATCACCCCAGTGGGCATGGGCCCCGGGCCCCAGGCTCTGCATTCCATCAGCCCCAGTCCCATGCTTCATGCTCCCACCCAGTTACAGCTTCCCCCACCTCCACTTCCCGACCTTGTGCCTGTAGCAAGCACTGCAGCAAGGATATGAGGAACAGCTGCTGGAGGCTGGGGAAGCTGAACAGGTCACCTGGCAGCTGCAGCAATGGCAGCAGCAAGCCCGCCCAGGAGCTGTGGATGTTGGCCAGGGCTGGGGCCCTCCCATGCATGAGGATGGGACTGAGACACATGGGCTGAACAGGGTGCAATTAATTGGTACACACTTATGGACCAGATGAAATCACCTGGTGGGCTGGATCTGGCCCACTGGCTGTATTTTGCCTACCCCTGGTTTAGAAATAGGAGTAAAACCAGGTAGGGTGGGAGGCAAAAGACAGTAATGCAATATTTGAGACCTTCAAGCAGAATGGTGCAACCAGTGGTATCAGAAGAAGATAAGCAGCATGTGGAAACTGTAATCAGCTGAAGAGATGGCGTTACTGGCCACATCTACACATGTGCTGTACTGTGCAGTAGGCTAATCAGCTGCAGAGTGAAGTGTCACCATCTACACATGCAACAGTATTAGACCACAGTAAACTAATTAACACTGCCATAAGATAGTACTGTAAGGTACAGTGCCATCTTATGGCCAAGTAATTAATTGTGATTAAAAGCTTGTGTAGATACTCTGGGAGTAAATTGTGCCCAGTCAGTCCAGCCAGCAGGGGGCCAGACTCTTGCCTGCCACCTAGCCACACAGCCCCACACGTTCAGTACTCTTGTGCTCCAGCCAGCCCCTCCACCACCCAATGCCACCACCTGCAGTCCAGGGCAGGAATGACCCTGGTGTAAACTGCTCCTCCCCAGATCAAATTGCTGCTGTCCTGGGTGCATGCTGCACCTGAGAGTAGCTTATGTCAACTCAAACTGCTCCAGAGTATATTGCTTCAAATTAATTGCACGTGTAGACAAACCCATTAATCATAGAGGAGGCTGATTTCATGCAAATGGATCAGGTTAGTTACATGCAGTGATATGATTTAAGTTATGAAACAAACATAAATTTATCTATTTATTTACCTCAGGCATTTATAAAATGACAGTTACCAGAAGACCAAGTGATGACTTTCTCCTGTAACTTGCTGACCAAACCCTAGCATAAATAGGATATGGAACTTTCAATGGAAAGATAAAACCTTAAACTCATCATCAGGCTGCAATTACGAGTTCACAACTCTGAGGATGTGGGAACAGACTTCAAGTATGTAGCCTCCAAGATAGATAAGAGGAGAGTAGGCTGCCTGATGCCTCTGGGATTATCAGAATCATGGGAGTGAAAGTTAGAGCTCTCAGGGTCTGGGTCAGAACAATGCTCCTGGAGGTCAGGATTGAAGTTGGGACATGGTTTCTGGAACCAGGATAGAAGGAAGGATGAAGACATGAGGTTTCTGGGATTGGGTGTGGCTGACTGACAATGATTGTCATTTACAAGATCAGAAGGCATAGAAATGAAAGTCCAAGGCCTCTAGTGTCATAGTACAGAAGTGCAAGGACCCCTGCGTTACAGGTTGTTTGTCTGAGCTAAGGGAAGAAAGGATGGGGTGCGGATCAGGGAAGCTGAGAACTACAGGAGTTATACCACCTCTCTTCTCCCCTCTTTTTTTTGATCCATTGTTTCCCAGTGCTGTGCATAGCCTTTTCAAGTAGCTAATGGTCCTTCCCCTCAGCCCTAGCAGCAGCAGCTGCAATCACCCTACTGTCATGCCTGGCCACCTGTTGGTACGCACACAATCTCAGACCCAGGAGATCAGACACATTTATATATGAGATGACTGCAGGGAGGGGGGTGAAAGTAAAGCCATTAAAATGACTAACCCTTTGACGCTGCTCCCCTTCATGAACCCTTCGTCCCTCTGAGCAGCTGCCACTTTACCAGTGCTGGATCCTACCAGAGCAGCTGCTGTTCATCTGGCTGCTCTAGCCTCCCTGTCAGCTGTTTGATGTCACACATCAATCTTCCATCTTAGCTGCAAATCTCTGATGATCAGGTTTCACAATTCCAGGACTCTGTCTGTAAAGCTCCTTTCATTGGTATAATTAGTAATTAGAAGAAAAATGTTAGCAAACTCCTCCTGGCATAAACAGACACTCAATCCCCATCTGTCATGTCAGGAAATTCACATTTGAGCAAAGACCCAATGTAGATTTTTCTATCTGGGATGACTGACTGCACATGCTCTGCACTTCTTAATTAAGTTGCCTTGATGAAAATGAGAAAGATCTATTTACAAGCAACCAATGTTGTATAATGCTACCAGGGCTGAGGATTTTTCAGTATTTTGTATGTGGTTGTTTCTCTCTTTTTAGAAGAATTTCCCTGTGAGATTTAACAGACCTGTATCCTCTCAGCAGCACTCTGCTCTCTTGCTCTCCACAGGCTTGTTCCAGAATTGAAGGCACATTCTATGGTATGGGTTTGCTGTTAGGACTACTACATTTATTCAGTCTTGTCATTAAGGGTAAGGCAGTCTTAGAATTAGGGCATTTACATGGAGCAAATGTAAACAGACACAATGGCTGGAATCAGAAGGGATTTACATTTACAGGAGGCAGAAGACACATGTTTCTACCATGAGACCTGATTGTAAGACACAGAAGGCACATGTTTTCAACAATGATGGTGTTAGATGATTGGAGCAATTTACCAAGGGGTATGCTGTATTCTCTGTATCTGATAATCTTTAAATCAAAATTGGATGTTTTCCTCTGAAAGGTATGCAGGCTGTCAATCCCATGGCTTGTGCTAAGTAGGAGGTCAGATTAGATGATCAGGGTGTTCCTTCTGGCTTTATAAATTGCAGAATCTAAAAATGGAAAATGCCTCTAAAGTCACATATAGTCCCTTCCGTTGGGTATAGTGTATAATTATATCTATCCTTAGTAACACAGCTGGGGTGGGTGAAAGGGACACTAGCCCTGAGGACTGACTTGAGGGGCTCTAAAATCATCCCTACCCCTTCAGAGTCTGCACCTGGCAGCAAGAGAAACCCCACAGCATTACTTTTGTAGCAGCAACCTGTGCACAGACACTGCACTGCTGCTGCTTTAAGAGCAAGAGCTGGGATGACTAGAACATGTGGAGTTACAGGGTGGCAAAAGATTGGTGCACACTACCGTGAGGAACTTTTGAAAAGAACTGCCTTCTCCATAGTCCATGAGGCAATACAGAAAGGGGAAAAGGCCCAAAGAGCATCACTGCAGATGTTCCTATGTAACTTTGGGCTTGGGGGTCTCTATGCACTGGCTCAGGACTAGAAAATAATAAAACTGACCTCTAAGCCCAAAGTTACATGCAAAAAAACTAATCATGGTAGTATGACACTACACAAATGTTAGGAATGTCAGAGTTAAATTTATTATAGCAACATTAGCCCCGGTCCTTGGTATCCACTTCCTATCTTTTGACTACTTGATGTTCCAACCTAAATAATGATCTCTGAATGTTGTTCTTTGTGTGTAGTTTCCTAGGGCTGGGAGCTGCAGGGCTGAAAGGTTTAGCTCTCCAGCCCATACCTCTGCCTCTTGAATGACTAGAAGTAACAGATAACAGCAGCAGGTTGTTACCCTCTATGAAGGCCAGCCCTAGATGAGGAGACATTTTACCAATGGTTTCACAGATATTTGATGACAGCAGACTCATGGTGAGATTTAGGAACAGTAGATTTTATTCCAGCTGTTCTATGGATATGTGTTCAAGAGATTACAGATTCTCTTGCTTGACCCATTTGCTTTGTTCCCTTCTTCTGTGCTTGTCAGTTTTTTTCTTTTTTTGTCCTAGTCTTACCTGTTTGTCCCAGTCACAGTTCCCACTTAGCCTTCTCATCTTTTTCCTAGTCTCTTTGCCCAGCAGTCCTTGTGTACCTTTCACAAATCCTAGTCACAACTACCCTCCAAATTCTTTTTCAATCTCGTTATCTTCCCTGTCTCACTAAATCTCTACCCCGTTCCTCTCCCTCCACTGCCCCTGCAGGCTCCCTCTCAATCCCAAATACCTTCAGACTCTTCATCCCATTTAAGTCTTGATCCCTTTTACCTATTTCCTTCTTGTCCTCCTCCTTCCCCTCCCTTTTCCCTGGGAAGTAGCTGGAGGTCACTCAAAGCCACTGAGGCAGTCCCCCTGCTCTCAGGACTAGTGCCTCCCTGCACTTTAGGAGCCAGGAACACCAATGAGGAAAAGTTCTGACTGGCCCTTGTGGCCTGGTGCTGTGGCATACTCGGTGTACATAGTCTTCAGAAAATTTAGCTGCAGAGTTCCCAGTTCTTTACTCAGCAAGGGATTTTTCAGAGGCATATGCCACTGACTTGGCCAAAATTTGGTGATCTGAGATAATGTACCTGAAACAAAAGCCAAGTCTTAAGCACTTGTTCCAACACATGGTGCCTCTAGATTCTATCAAATGAAGAGTCATCAGAATTTTTTTAACATGAGCAAAATGAAATTTCCCTAATCTTGTTTTCTGCAGTGGATGGACCATTTCAGCTGAAATATTCCAAAACTTGCAGTCTGGAAAATTTCAGCTCAAATATTTATAAGGAAATAAAAATGATATCTTGTTTTGAGGGTGGCAGTGAAGGAGAGTAAAGCTGTTGGTTCTTTTATACTGTTATTAGGAGCATATTTCTGGTTGTAGTAGATTCTAAGCCGCAATGTGAATTTTAGTCCATGCACAATAGTCTTTCAAACATGTTGCAAAACCATCCAGGTAACTGTAATCACCATATATTTCCCTTTTTCTGAAACTGAAGTGAATATGATTAGATCCAGACATCTGGTGACCCTGAGTACGTTGCTTCTATTGCCCATAGTTTTCATACAATAGCTCTACTGTACAGCAGTCACAAAGGCTTTCACAGCTTGGTTAAAACATGTCATTCCCCTCCCCACTATTTGGTTATCTAGTCCCCTCCCGCATTAGTTCCTCCTCTCCCCCATCTCCTAATATCCTTTATATTTCTTCTTCAACTCTGGCCTTTCTGCACCTCTTTATGATCTCCTACCATCTGTCTTTCTTCACTTGCTCTTCATTTGCACTACAATTTTCTCAGTATGCCCTTCTTCCTCCTGTGTCCTCATGCCCATCACCTTACTTTCCTTGTCCACTTTGTATTGTACCTACTCCTGAGTGCAATGATTGGATAAGCAATGAAAGAGAAGACTCCTGTAACAGAGGCAGATTTTTAGAAGGAAGCCTCTTCATACATATGCACTCTTATGCATATGCCTCATAGTTGTCCTAAGCCTTGTATATGTGCATTTCCAAACTTTACCTATGTGGGATCTTCATGCACAAAAAAAATTAATCTCCTTACAAACACTTTCAAACCACCTCATGCTTAGGATCTGTCTGAAAAATGTTTTGTGTCATTTTGAACAAATTTTATTTTAATGGCCTGGAATTTCCTCTAGGTTCGACTCTTTTTTTGTTCCATTACAAAAGTAGCCCTTCCTCTTTTCTGATCTCTTTCTTGCTTTTTCTGACTCCCCTAGTTCATCTTCCATATTATTCTGAGAATTTTTTAGAAAACTTCTGATTTTTTCTATGTTTGAAAGCCACAGGCTTGTCTTCTAGTAACACCTGTCCAACTGCTCAGAGAGAGCGAGGATTTGGGAGATGATGGGGCCTGCAAAAGAGGCAGAGATGGTTTTCTCCATTCAGCATGACACTATGGGTTAATAGAAGAAAAATATTGATGTTTCATTAAATTACTTCTATAGGTTGGATCATATATCATGTCCAAAATCTAAACAATGATCCTGTTCTGGAGGAATGTGAGGTTCAGACTGATGAGATAAACTTTTTGCTGGAATAGCTCTCTGAGTTCACTAAATTGCTTCCCTTATTTAATTACAAATTAATTGAAAACACTCCTAGTTCAGGAGAACAATACTTAGAACCTGATTTGTTGATAATGTCCTAATCCCTCTGTAATATTCCTGTAGATTGCACCATAATTATGTCATCAATTTTACACTTTCTGGGCTTTGGCAGTATTGTCTACTCAGGGCTCATTAACATAAGTAAGAGAAATCTCTGTGGCTGTGTGCTGCACAAATCCTTTTTAATCCTAGCCAGAACAGTGCTGACATATATAATAAAAGGCTGCGCTCCAGCTGACATGCAATGTTGAAAGCATGAGCTCACAGAGGTAAGGAGAGAAGGGTGTGTCTGAATCAGTAAAGAGGAAAATAGTGCTAGTAAAGGAAGTGTGAAATCTGTGCAAAAGGAGGACCTGTTATGTAATCATATAAATTAGACCCTGAAATATCTAGGGATGCATTTAAACATGAGCTTTAATGCACAATAGCTCCCACAATTTACACACTAGCATGATCCCAGTTTCCCCCTGCATCAGCAAGTAGCCAGTTCCTGTGGCTGGGAATCTGGATCAGCTGCAGGCTCCTCACAGCTGGTAGTCCAGATCAGCTGATGGGAGTCCCAGACATAGGGGGCCATAGTCCATCCTTAGGGCTGCGAGCCTGGATTAGTTGTGGGGTCCCAGCTATGTGGGTAGGTATTCCCAGGGCTGGGAACCCTATCAGCTTCAGGTTCCAGGGTATATAGTGTGCTCCCCCTCTCCTCCCCACCACCCCCAGCTGAGAGCCTCTATCAGCTGACAGGACTCCCAGCCACAGGGGTATCAATTAATGGCATGCTAGGAATCCAGCCAGAAAGTTATTACACATGTGTGGAATAACTTTGTGGTTTATTTCTTCTTTTATCACACCATTAATTGATTAATTGGTTAATCAAGTCTTAAGTGTAGGATGTGGCAGGGGCCAAACATTCTTAAGAAAAAATGCACAGGTTAGAGTGGTGATGCATATTGGTGATGGCAGTCTGGGTGTCAAAAAAATAGAATGGCTTCTGTACGTCACGCTCTGCAGATGACCTCTTGTTTTCTTACACAGGGACATTCAAGAAGCAGGATTTGTTTAGCAAACTCTTTTAGTGGACCAGCTTTATAGTTGAAGTAGATGCTAGATCAGCTTCTAGGCACAATAGACCCTTCCTCAGGTTTAGAAAGAAGCAGATAGAGCCTCAGGTAAATATCTTTGTTTAACCATATTTTATCCATATGTAAGTGTAGTTTACATATGTAAATTTAAGCAGAAAAGTATGCAGTGAACTCCAGCCAGTGCTGCACATTGCAAACAGCCGAGGTCAAAGCCAGGTAACAGTCCAAGTTCCAGAATATCAAGCTGAGGATCAAGATGAGGTTGCCATCAGGACAAAACAGTTGATTAAGGCCAGTAAGTCCAAGCCAGGAATAAGTTTAACCAGACCAAGCAGGAAGGACTGAGGTAGCAATGGCTGCAGCAGCAGCAGAAAGTTGGAGGGTGTTATAGCCCTTGATCAGAGATTTGTGGTTCCCACTGGTATAATCAAATCACCTAGTCCTTCACTAATAACTTTATGGGAGGGCTGAGGCAGAGCTGGGGCTGGCATTTGGCTAACTACCTGGTGGTGTTGCAGCCTGGGCTTTTATCTACAGCTGCTAGGGGTCCAGGTTTGAACATCAGGGGTCCTGACAGAATTTCTGTCTGGGACTATAATAGGCGCCCTCCCTGAGGGTGGCTGCAAAGCCCCTAGAGCCACCTGAGCCCTTGTCATCTCTGCTTTCTTTGGGCCATCTTCTCTTCAACTCACCTGCTATGGCTTGCTGCAAGTAGTTTTTGAAAAGGGAGGCTATCCTAGGGCTCTCCAAGCTAGATCATATGCTTATAGAGTACAGGTGCCCCTACTCATTGCCTTAATGGCTAATTATGTGGTATCCTCATCTTCCCTTCTAGCTAGGTCTATGCGTTGCAAGTGTTACTGTTCATTCGCTAGTTCAGGTCTGCATCCTCTGCCCCTCCTGGGCTCAGGCCTTTCACCCACACCTGGGCACTGTTCCCATCTTGTTTAGTCCTGGGCATAGCCCTGGGTCCCTGACCCTGTTTCCACCTTTCAGAGACACTGGTCCCTGGCCCTGTCTCAGTCCTCCTCTGGGCTGTGGGTCCTTGTCCCTGTCCCTTTCAGTCTTTGGCTGTGGTTTTGCTTGGCCTTTAAGCCTTCTGCCAGAGCCCTGGCCCTGCTCTTATGCCAGTTGAGACCTCTGGGCTCCTTGGCCACAGCAGTCTCCAGCTGTGGCCATCTTCAGCCTTTGGGGCTTATTCCTGGTCCATGGCCCTGCTCCTTGGCCAATTAAGACCTCCAGGCTCCCCTGGTCCTGCTTCTTCCCTTACAGCCAGTTTGGATCTCTCTCTGCCCCTGCTGGGCTACAGGCCCTCTGGCCCTGATTCTCACCCCTCCTGGGTTACAAGTATAGCCCTGTTCCTGAGCCTTAGCCCCTATCCCACAGGCTCTGACCACACTTTCAGGCCAGTTAAGACCTCCACTGCTCCTACAGTCTCAATCCCTAAACCACTGGTTTTGCTTACCCAAGCTCAGGTGTTAATCAGGAACATTGCTGCAGCCCTACTGCTCAGGAGCATTTCCTTCCACAGCTTTCAGGGCTAGAATACCTGCTTAGTTCAAGCCCCGGGCTTATATCCTGGTAGCCCAGCTCCTTTAGGTAATGTGGCTCCTAACTTCCCCCTGTCACACCCGCAAGCTGCTTGTCACGTAGCCTGGATTGTCTTAAAGTAGTAGGACCACAAAGCCTGCTACTACAGAGATATTTTTAGATGCTCCAGCAAAACAGCAGAATGCCACACTAGCTACCCATTTAAATCTGTAGTTATAAAACATAAGTTCAGCATGTAATCTTCTGTTCCTTGGGCAAAGGGAAAGTCTCTTTATGTTTTGGGTAACTTGTCTTTGACATTTAATGGTGGCCCCATTGATTATGATGACTATTAAAATGTCTGTGTTTTACAGATGATTAGATGAGAATAAAACTGGAGAAGGGCATGGCAACTTATAAACATTATATATTGAAAAATCACCAATCTGGATACCTTCTGTACATTCAGAGCTCATTGTTGATATAGGTTTGATAACATTCTTTAATGTAGGCCTTACAAAGTTGGTTTAGGCTTATATTTTGGGTGGCTTAGTCTTATAAGAATACACTCAGGCCTTTGAAGATACAGTGAACCTGCTTAAGAATCATGCATTTCTTGGAGGTCCACAGTTGTCAATGTTAATAGCCTGGCAATTGCATCACACTTTGCTTGAGATAAGGCCTTGATATTGAGATGGCATAAGCAAAACAACAGGCTCAACAGATTATTTATCTTGTTCCTAAACACAGTTGATATTCAAACAGAGAGGTCAGTGAATAGTGTCCATTCACCAATACGGCAACCTTGATTCAGGTATTAAATAGCGTACTTGACTGGAAAAACCATGTAAAGGTTGTTATATAACATGCCTGGGAAATGAAAGTGAGGTGAAAGAAAGAATAGAGAATGCAGGGTTGAGTTGGAGCAGTGGAGCTTGAAGCTTCATGGACAGAAAGAATGCAACAGTGGTTTCCGGCAGTGCCTATGGAACTTTGGAAGTGCAAAATTGGCTACTGGCAAAAGCCTCAAGGCCTTCAGAGGCTGCTTTAATATGTAATGGGTCACTATGTAGAAGTCTGTGTGCATTTTTCTAATGTCTCAACACAATCTGTTCTAATTGTATGTTTTCTAAGGTCACAGGTAGCTGTGCTTCTTACCCTTTTCATAGGGTTGGAGTCCCCTCATAAAAATCAGAAAAGATTATTTTTCTATTATTATGAGAGGTGTGAATAGAAGCAAGTGATGGACCCCAAAGTCATAAATTAGATAGAGTAGAGAGGGAGGAAAATGTTTACAAACTGCTGACAAGATTAATATGCAGTTGATGGGAAGCGCTTTCACACCAGGGTGTCAACAAATAAACACAATTCAAAAATATCACCCCTGCTGCAGATAAGGGTGGATTCCCAGAGACAGAGAACAAGAGACCTCTTTACCCCTTGAGACTATCATGCCTAGAATTCCTCAAGTGGAATTTGATAGCGAGGCAGGAGTGGGGGTGAAATCTAGACTGCAGGGTTAGGCTTTCCTGCATAAAAAGCAGGGAAAGGAGGGTAGGGCAAGGAAGGCTGGATGGCTGTGTGAAAACCTGAAGTTCAAGGCTGTGCACAGCTGCTCCCAGTCTGGGATCTTCCACCTGCTGCGAGTGCTAACTGTGCAAGTGCTGTGAGATTTCCAAAATACAGAGACAAGCAAGTGGGCAGAGTTCTCTTTCTGCTCAATATGTGGCTCTAACCTTGCTTCTCATTTAAATGATTCAACCCTTAATGCTAAAACAGGTGTCCACAAAAGAGAAAACTACTGAGGGAAGAGAACAGAGGGCATGGCTGAGGGTTTCTTCTACAGCTGAAGAGCATAGTGCAGTCTGTCCAGGGACGGTAATATCTGTTCATGAGAAACACAGAACCTGATGTTTATTCCTTTCCTTTCTCCATCTTCTCTTCTACTCTTAACTTCTTCCCTCCTCCTCCCATTTGTCCTCACTTCTTTTATTCCTATTCTCTAAAACTGCCAGAGAAGTACAGCCATTCCAAAACTAATCCCCCATCTAAAAAACATACTGCAGAATACTTCAGTAAAGCTCAGATTTGAGTTGCCAGAAATCTGAGTGATACTGAATTTCAGTGTTCCATGCATTATTAGTGAGACTGCTTATTGATAAATCCCTGCTTTAAAATTTTTCTTCCCTTCAGAGAACATGAAATAACAGGAGCCCATGCATTTGTACTGTGATAGAAGTTACTGATGTAACTGAACTGTAAATGGAGACCTGAAGTTGAGCCTCGACCTTCAGTGAAGTCGATAGGAGTTTTACTGTTAGCTTCTGTAGGTCCGGGATTTTACCCAGGGAATTCAGCCTGTGTGGTTAAAGGCAAAAAAAATCCTTAATTCTGTCTGGCAGTCTTAGGACCCACACACAGCTCTGCCAGGTCACATGAGCCCTCACTGACTGCCTCCTGCTTTTCCAGCTTGGACCCCTCACAGAACTCTGCAAACACACTTCAGCTCTGACACACAACCCTTCCTGCCAGTCCCAACCCAGGAGCCAATAACCATATCCTAAAAACTGTACAGCAGTTTTGTGAGCTGCAAAGTGAACTCTGAAGGACAGATTACTGAACTTATCAATGGAATTTTTTCGCAAGAGAGTTTAACCATGGGTTTCCGGAAAGGAGAGGAGTTAGCTCAGCTTCACCATGGGTAGCCACACGTTAGCTTATCCTACCCCAGATGTTCCCATCTTGATTGGTTTGGGATGGCAGTTCCTCTTCCTCTGTATGTTCCACTGGCCTTGGAAGTTCTCCATTCCTGCATCACCATTCCTGACTCTTTCTGTGTAACAGCTAATGCCTCACAATTGACCTTCAGGGTCAAGGATATTGTGCTGATCTGGGGATGACAGTAATAGTTCTGTTGACAGATACATTTCACCAGCTGTACAGCAGCTCCATGGAAGTGGCAGTTAACCCTTAGTATACCACCTGACATCATTGGCATAAATGGATCATTTATGAGGCAGACAGGCAGGAGCAATGCGTGCCTCCTTAGGCTGGGGGGGGGGCACGGCAACCACCTGCAGGCAGCAGTGGCCATGTCCATGGTAGGAGTGTGATACTGCCCACAGCGACATTGGTAGCAAGGGTGGGCTGAGCAGGGAGTGCCCACAGGTGGCTGCAGTGGTGTCAGTGGCAGGAGGAGGAGGTGGCAAGTGGCAGGTGGTGAGCCGGGACTACCTGCAGCCGCTGTCCACGCTATCAGCAGCGGCAAGAGGTGAGCAGGGGCTGCCTGCAGTCAGTGGCAGTGGCTTTGCCAGCATCCAAGCTTGGGGGAGGGCACATGCCCCCTTTTGTTCCTCCTATGTGTTGCCTATGTAGACAGAGATGGTCTATGACCTTTTCATATTAGAAAACAGTAAATCTCTCCACCTCAGGACTACTTCCCTATTTAAAAAAAGAAAGAAACATGTAACCTGTAAATACCTGGCCTACTTTTTATCTCTGTTCTTTCATTGATGCAGTCTCTCCCACACACCTTTCACAGTTGTTCAGGCTCTAACAAGTCCACCCTTCGGCTCCCTTTGGCTTCCTGCTGCATATGGAAAATGCTTGCTTTGACCTTTTCTTATTCTGCTCCCTCCACTTCTTCCTCTCCCTGAAGTCTGGGTGATTTAGCTCCTGCTCTGCTTTCTGATTAAACACCCTCTGACTCAATGGTTGTGGTCCTGTAACACTGTGCTCCTCCCCTCACCTTCTTCCCAACCTGGCAATGTCTAAGCCAGCATTTCCCAACCTTTTTCATCCCATGGCACACTGGCCGGACACAGGGCGGGGGAGGGTGGTGCATAGCCAGATGCATAGTGGGGCAAGGGGGAGTGTCATGCAAGGTGGCAGTGGTGGTTTGGGGCCAGCCGGGGCACGATGGTGGAGTGGAAGCCGTGGTGGTGGTGCAGGGCTGCGATGGTGGCATCAGCTGGAGTCACGCCCTGCCAAGAGCCACACCTCCTCCGAGATTCTGCAGCACACCTGCTAATGTCTGACAGCACGCCGGTGTGCCACAGCACACTGTTTCAGAAATGCTGGTCTAAGCTATCACATTTTTATCCTGTGGAGTGTCCGTGTTGTGCCGATTTGCCTAATTTCTTCCCTTTAAACTTTTTCTCAGGTATCTCTCCCTTCATCACACCTTTGTTTCCAAGCCTCACACTGAGTGACTTAACTGCTGACATCAATGACCCTTCCAATTTTTGAGCATCATCTTTCCTTAAATTTGCTTTCTTCCTCTTGGTCTTGTCCAATGACCGTATTCATCATCTTGGTCTCTCAGGTGCTACAATTTTACCAAGTGCTGCTCACTTTCTGATATCTCTTTCTCTGCATTCCCTTTCTTCCATCAGCTCTTGTGCTCCTTGGATGCTTGTCACTCAGCCCCCTTCTGATCTACATGGCTTTCTAGTGTTCTCTGAGAAACTCTCTGGGTACATGTGTATGCCACAATATTTGCCCTATCAGGAACTGCAACTGCGTGTGTGTTTGCACAAGTGGGATTTCCTGCTGTTTTAAAAGTATTTGCGGCACGTTAAAGTAAAACTGCTGGGACATAGTTTAGTTTGGTTCGTGGTGAATTACAGCATCGTGCCTATGGATTCGTTGCGTGCAAATACAAAGGCACTCAAAGACTTGTAATTATCTTATTTTTCCACCAGGTGGTGCTGTGCTATTTCTGTAGTTCAGGCCATTGTCCACTAGAAGCCGCTTTCCATTGCTGCTGTTATGTTTTTTTTCTGCCCCTGCTCATACCTCCCTCCCTGTCCTGCACCGGTGCCCCACTTTCCTGCTTCCACAGCTGCATGCAGGCAGGGCACAGTGTGGGGAGCATTTCATTCCTCTGTCTTGTACCAGAGGTAGTGGTATTTATACAGAAAGAAAAAAATGGAGGAACAACCCAATACATTCCCAATGCCTATTGTGGTGTACTACCCCTAGGAGTGGTTGTGTCCATGCCACCACCACTACCACTGGTCCTGTATGTTCTCCCCCACCCCCTGCACCCAGCATGGTATTATAAACTGCAGAGCATGGCAGCAGCAGCACAAAATCATAAGTCTGCAATTCAGGGAGTGTGGTACCTCTTCTTAACACTTTAATATTTTGGGGGTAACTTTCCTATTTCTTATAATTGCCAGTGCCATTCCAGAAATACAATGAATAGTGCAAGCGGACGCTGCATGCCAGACCCGCCACATGGGATATGCAGCATCCTGGGTGATATATATAGGTAATGTCAGAAATATCCCACTGACTTTGTAGCCTCTAGGGGGGAGGTGAAGAGGGTGGTGTTTGGACTGTAAGCCAAAACCTGCCATCTTCTTTTTTCTTCCCCTGCAGAAGACTTTTGAAATCAGAAATTGAAAAGGGTAAATAAATGAAAGAATGAACGCATATGAATAGTACAAGAAATAAAAGAACAGAGTAAATAATAAGAAAGCGGAATAGAAATAGATATACATATGTAGCCATAGTATCAATAGTGAGTAGTGTTTAAATAGTGTACATAGTGTATAAGTACATAGATAATGTATTATAATGTAGATAAATAGTGCATAAATAGGAAGAAATAGATACAGGGGTGCAGGGAAAGAAAATCCAGACTACTTTTTTCTATTTTTCTACTACATAACATTTTTTTTTCAAAAATAATGACTTCTTTTTTATGAGAAAACATTATGTAAATACACCACCATTTTAATGTTGAAGTAAAGATTTGAAATTCATATAGTTCCTTCCAGATGTGGTATGTTTTCTTTCATAGGCAGATTGTCATGGCAGTCTGCGCGGTTTGGGGGTGGGTGAGAGGTGATGATTGCACCTTCACATGGGGATCCCTGACTTGGGGGCATTTTAGGAGTGATGAAATTACTGGAAGACAGTGACAGGGTAGATTGGTATGGGAGGTGCAATGGGAAGTCCAATGCAAGTGTTGTATTATGGCATCCCCAATCCCAACGTACAGAGTTCCTGGCAAGCCAGACTTCTGAAGGGGCAGCACCTTTTGGTAGCTTTGCAAGAAAGACAGTCCCCCACCATGCACACAGAGCACCCTATCCTAAACCTGAGCAGAAAAAGCGACAATACTTTACCAGGGGAGAGCCAGAGAGAAGTCTAACAGTTGAAAGACGGCAATTAGCAAGTTCTCAGGCTATCATGAGCCTATGCTTGGGGTTTGTTTTTTACATCACCTCCACCACAACCTCCCCTACCTTCCCCTAGGAGGCCTGTCAACTGCTTGCAGGCAGGCCACCATATGTGGTCCCTGGCCAGGCCAGGGTGGAGGGTGGCAGCTGACCCCACTGGTTTTGCACCGTTGACTGGTTCCCCTTGCAAGCAGGTTGGGCAGTGGGGGTGGAGTAGGGGGCTCGGGGTCCCTGCCAGGTTGGGG
>NW_017728943.1:10449370-10468640 GCF_001723895.1 Crocodylus porosus | reverse complement strand
GGGGGGCAGCTGTCCTGGGCACGGGGATTCTTGGGACCCAAGGAATCTCAATTCACCTCTACACACCCCCATCCCACCCCACCAACCCAATCTGGCATGCTGCTGCTGCTTGGCTTGGGCATTTGTCCTTGTCTGCTCTTTCACGCAAGGATACAAAAGGTGGGAGGCAGATCATTCATTCTCTTTTATATTAAAATCCTTTAATGTTTTATTCACCCTTTTATTTTTTTACATTAGTAAACACATGAGTGAGTTACATTTGTAGAAATCCAAGCATAGAAGTATGCACAGTTCAACAGGGGACCCCAACACCATTTGGGTAGCAGTACGACACAGTTTGTGGCAGGCACCCCTACAGGACAGACATCCATCAAATGGAGGGATTTTTTTACATGAGAAAATGACATGTAAATGGAGCACCATTTTAATGTTGAAATACAGTTTAGAAATCCATACAGTTCCTGAATTGGCGTGTTTACTTTCATAGGCAGACTGGCAGGAAGGGAGTGGGCGGTGGCCACTTATCCTGCTGTCCTGCATGGCAAACAATCCCCCCTGCTCCCACATCTGTATGCATGCAGGCTGGGCAGTGTGGTGGTCTTGGGGGGGGGGCCAGCAAACATGATCGCACATGCTGGCCAGGAAGTGTTGTACACTTTGCATGCTTCACAGACATTTCTGAAACATTACTTGTACTGCTTACTCTGATTATTATTCGAGTGATTATTTCTAATGATTACTATGAAAGAGGGAAGACCTCCATTCAACAGACAGTGACATTGAGCAGGCAGCTGACCCCATAGTTTGTTCTACATTGACATTTGAATAACTTAATAGCTTTTAGTCACAAATAGCATGAAATAGTTATAATACGTTAACTAGAGCAACAAAGACTTATTTTTTGTAATTCAAAAATTAAAATGTATGGAGGTCAAGTGCTCAACGTTTGGTATTTTTTACAGCTGTATTTTTCTGAAGTGTTTTATGAAGCGTTGCATTGTATTTTTCTGCGTTTGGTTGTGGTTTTGTTTTTTTGTGTGTTTTGTGTTTCATACATTGTGATCAAGCACTAGTTAGTTGATTCACCAGCACCTTGACACGGGCAGTATTTCTCCTTGAATCTTTATATTTGTGTCTTTGTCTTCATGTTATTGTGCTTGTATTTTTTGCCATTTGTGTTTGTGTTTTTTTGTGTTTGTTTTCAGACTTTCTGTGCTTGTGCTTGTGTTTGTGTTTGCAGTTTTTCCTTTCTTGTGTTTGTGTGATTGCATGCTTTGTGAATGCTTATTTATAGCAATAGTCACTTCATCAGAATGTATGGGAAATGTAGTTTTTATACAGAAAAATGGAGGACCAAGCCAATACCTGTCCAACAGTCATGCACACTTTAGTGTAAACCCCCCTGAGCAGTAGTGGTGCACATACCACCACCACCACCACCATCTCTGGTCTTTTATTTGCTCCCCACCACCCTCCATTCCCTGCACCCAGCAGCCCTGTTTGAAACTGTGGAGCACAGAGTCAACAGCAGCAAATGTAAGTTTGCAACTGCAAAGCAATAGTCACTTCATCAGAATGTATGAAAAGGTGAGACCACAACAAGAAAAAGATGCTTATACCCAGGATGCAGTAGGGAAGAGGGCCACCACCTCAGCTGCTGAGACCCACCAGCCAGTAGGGAAAAGGGCTATCTCCCAACCACCCTGGGCGCTGAGACCCACCAGGCAGTACGGAAGAGGGCCGTCGCACACTATCCTGGGTGCTGAGAACTACCAGGCTATTTAATATTTGGCATCAACACAGAGAATGGAAGTCAAGATTGAATGCTTATTTATAGCAACATTTGCTTGATTGGAATGTATGTAAAGGTGGAAGTTCAATTAGAAAAAAGTGCTGATGCCCAGGATGAAGTAGGAGAGAATGCCATTTCCTACCACCCTGGGTGCTGAGACCCCCCAGGTGATTACTCTGATTATTTCTGATTAGCTATAGTATTTGAAATTGAGCCAGATGATCAGACCAGAAAGGGTTGGACTCCACAAGCTACAAAAGAGCACAATCATTACTATGACACAGTGGCTAGATTACTCCTATTATCATTTACGATTATTACTACTATTATTATTATTAATGTAATCATTACTGTAGACAGACCCAATTGGGCTTATTGTCCTCACAAGATACAAAAATAGCACAATCATTAGGCAATAGGAACCCAACAAGCATGCCTGGGCCACTGCTGCAACATGCTCATAGTTTTCTGCTCAGGAGAAGCTACTTCTGTTGGTGTGTTCTTCAGTACAATGCCAGTCCTGAAAGACTGCACACACGTAGCCTCTCCTGCATCCTTGGTTATAGAAAGGGGCAATTGTGCGCCCTGCCCCAGAATGAGAGTTTTCATCCTTGGCATGATGAAACACGCATCTCAAGACCTTGACCTTGCACTGGCACTGGGTCCAGTCCTGGCTGTGCCCTTGGGCCTTCATTTCTTTTGCAATGGCGGCATACACGGGCTTATTCCTCCTGCTTTCCAGCTGGTCTATGATCTTTTGCTCTGATCAAATGTCAATTAAGTCCTGCAGTTCTTCCAGGGTCCAGTTGGGGCCCTGGGGGTTGGAGTTATCAGTCTCCTGCTCCATCATGTGCATACTGCTAGACTTGGTTTTCTGAGACATCAGGAAGCAGTTCAAGGCCGACAGCAACCGATTCATGATAAGTCACTGGTGAAATTTGTGGTTTGGTTATATACACATGCCTTGAATAAGCAATTTGGAAAATTCCATGTACTCAAGATTATGAAGGTATCACCTGTGTCTCACAACACCCAATGTGATGAAGCACCTCATTTACCAATAAAGACATGGTGATGGGCTTGAGCATGGGCCAAATAAGCCCATTGTCTGTTCGGCTGGCTGGTCGATGTTCTGTAATGTTGCAAAAACTGATCACACCTGCTTGTGTCTGTGGCTGTCTTCCCCTAGCCCCACAGAATCAAGGCCAAATGAACACCCTTTTGAGAGGTGCTACTATGGTAGCTATTGAGACATAGTTCTGTCCATAACACATCCATGTTTCTGTGGGGGAAGGGTATTTTGTGGGGAGATCTGCCTTGCAAGAATTATTTTTTGGACTGAGCAAGATGCTTCATGTCCCTCATAGAAAAGTTCAATCTAAATGCAATTTAAAAATAGAAAAAGAAAACACAGATAACCCCCCCTCCCACGAAACAAACATATGGTGGGGCCATTTTGATTGCTTATACTATACTGCTGTGGCAAATCTGCATGCCCAAAGAAAAACACTGCTGAAGTATGTAGGTTGTGTTGCTTTCTTTTGCCACCTGAACACATTCCCTTGCATCACCATCAGAGGAAAAATTTTTAACTTTAAATGCTGTGCCTGACCTAACAGGGCAAATCATTTTTTTCTGGGAGAACCTTGTTTTTTTAGCCAGGAGTGGAGTGTTATTGTAGGTCAGGCCTTTTTTTGGATGATACTACAACCAGAGAAAGAGGAGGCACACCTGACAACTAGGCTCTGTTTTCTATTTATATTGTTCTCAAGTATGTCTATCCATTGATATAGTATATGCAGTTATTCTGAAGCCAGGGCGCCATTGTTCATCACAGTAAACACCAAGACCCCCCCACCAAACACAGAATTGGGAAAGGCTCTGCTGCGCAAATGCCCAGTGCCCTGGGGTTACTTTTTGAAATGCGGATAAGAGTTAAAATGCAATAGTCATTGATTGATTGCAGCTAGACAGAGCTCCAGACCACAACCCCCCTGCTTGGTGGTGGTGGTGGTACTGTGATTTGAGAAGCAGCCCTGCTGCGTACATTCAAAGAACTTTGCTTGCAAGAATCCATACAGGATGACAGAGGAGGCCCAAATGGAGATTCAGGCTGAAATGCAAGAAGAATGGGAAGTGGAGAATGGAGAAGAATGGTGTGAAGACTCTGACATGGAGAATCTGGATGACATAGGTGAGGAGGAGGAGGAGGAAGTGGAAGTGGAAGTGCTGCTGAACTCTACTGCTGGCCTTGGACTTATTACAAAACATGCAGGTGGAATTAAGGATGGCAGTGTATGCATCGATACTGTTTCTCAATCCTTGTGATGAGGTGACACCTGCATGTACAGGCATCTCATGAAAAAAGGGGACTTTGATATGTGGTGGAGTTGGAAAGTTGAGAGGCACATGAAGAAGTGGAAGCTGACAGGGCTCTGTGGATAAACCTCAGGAGCAGCAACTGCACAGTCTGGTTGCATGAGAGCAGCTCAGACTGGTGGGAGTGAGTCGTGCTGGCCACTTGGAATGATCAGCAGTGGCTGGAAACATTCTGAATGACCAGGGAGCACTGAGTTTATCATATCAGCTCAGTGCTGGCGCCACAAATTGTGCTTCAGGACACTGTCATGTGTTGGGCAATCATGCTGGAGAAAAGGGTGGTCATGGCGATCATGAAACTGGCCACCCCTTTCAGCCAGTGCTACATGGCTCCCTGCATGCCTGGGGTGGCGATCTGCGAGGCATGCCAGCTGCTGCAGGACATCACAGTAAACAACTTTATTTGCCTCAGGAATCCTCAGGAAGTCATAGATGACTTCAGTGCCATGGGGTTCCCTAATTGCATGGGGGCTTTAGATAGCACTCATATCCCAGTACAGTCCCCTTTGGGGAGGTGAGGGTCATTCACAAACAGAAAAGGATTTGCCTACATGATCCTGCAAGCCATGGTGGAAGACCGGGGCAAGTTCATGAACATTTATTCTGGGTGGGATGGCTGCCAGTGAGCATGATGAGTGTATGTTCAGAAACTCTCTGCTGCCTGGCCTCATGGAGAAAGGACGCTATGCACCCAGAGCCCTGAGACAGTGATCGATGGTGTTGCCATCCCCCTGCTTATAAAAGCAGATGCTGCTTACTTCCTCAAGCCCTGGCTCATGAAGCCTTACAGAGGGCAAGTTATGGATTCACAGAAGCTGGTTTTCAACTTCCATCTGAGCAAATACAGGATGGCTGTTAAATGCATCTGTGGCTGACTGAAAGCATGGTGGAGGATGCTTAACTGCAGGCTCAAGCTGGAATCAGGAAACATCACAGCCTTTATAGTGGCAGTATGTGTGCTGCACAACATATGTGAGACTTGGGGGCTGATGAAGTGTGAGAGGCAGTGGCAGCAGTGGCCAGACAGAGATGTGGGCAGGCAGCAATAAAGGAACAGAGACATATTCACCAGGAGAAGCTGGTCAGGTGACCCTTGTACAGGATTGCCTGGCAGCACATAATATGGATGCTGCCAACAGCTAGCAGTGGTTGTTCTTGATTAAAAGAAATTATTTAACTATTTACAACATAAATAATCTGTGTCTGTCTGCAGGGGTGTGTGGGAGGGAGGGGATGGAGATAGGTGGACTGGGGTAGGGGGTTATTGTTTGGAGTTTGGCATTGGTCTGCGAGGGCAGTGGGGGTGCATTACACAACACCACACTAGCCAGCCTGAATCATGTCCTGCAAAAGGGTTAATTACACCTCTCATTTGCTGGGTGGGGGGCTGGGCAGATGTGGAGTGAGTGGTATGAGAAGCCTGCAGGAGTCCAGTTTAGATGTGTATGTAGGCGGGGAATAGGGTTCACTTGCCTAGGTTGTTGGGAGGGAAGACCAATATCCTCCTACACCTCTCTGCTGTATCCAGCTACTTTCCCCCCCAAATTTAATATGAAACTTCAAAGAATGCTTTTTGGAGTAAAGAAATGGTCTCCGTATACTGGACTATTATATGCAGAAAGATTGGGTGGATATGGGATGGGGAAGGGAGTGAAGTCAATATTCAACCCCAACCCCACCAACACCCCACCATTTCAGGAACATTTCACAAAGCCATATGCCACCCTAAGCAAACACAGAAGGCCGCAGGCATTCATGGTGTCACGTGGGTAGGGAAGGGGAGGGGAGAAAGCAGCCCCTGTCAGGGGTACCCATGGAAACTGGGGTCCCCATAGAAATTGTTCCAAGCCCAGACAGCTAGGGAATGCTGGGAAATGTATTCTGAAAACATGGAAAACTAACAGCTGTCGGATTTGCCCCCCCATACTATTATCACACTCTTAAGTTTGTAATAAGCGTTCATAGCACACATCTGTTTTGGCAACACAACACCAACCACCCACCAGTCCACCTTACCGCCACCACCAACAGTTACCATCATCAATGAGGACCTGGGGTAGCACCTGCTCATCTCACCCCATATATTTTTGATATGATATATAGTCATACAGTTAAAAAAAATTATATATACATTTCCATTACTTTCTAACATGGGGGGGAGTGGGAGGGGATGATGCACATAGCTTGGCATTGGGATTGCCACAGGGTCACCTGCTGGAGACTGGACAGAGCCTAGGATGGTGCAAGTGGGGGGCAAGTGGCAGGGTTTTGGGGTGACTTGGTAGTGGTGTGGTGGGGGGCTTAGTGTGAGGCTGCCAGCACAGAGCAGGGACTGTGGAGGCATGGGATTAGTAATAGGGGTATTACTTACTGGTTTACTGGTGAACATCCGTCTCCTGCTGTAATTCATTAGGAAAAACAGCACTGGGGGTAGATTGGTATTTGGCTCCCCCTTCTGGAATTTGCAGGACATTACACACGGGGCTTAATTTGTTTGAAAGCCTGGTGCATGCAAACACAAACTCAACACGCCAAAATAAACAAGCTTAACATTTTTAATGCTCGTTAAGTTAATGAGGATTAAATGCTGTGGTATGTACAAGAACCCTCTGATTTTTCTTTCTTTGGCTCGACATTAGCCGTTACCACACAGGAAAGAGATCTGGGAGTCATTGTGGACAGCTCACTAAAAATATCAGCTCAGTAATCAGCAGTCATCACAAACAAACAAACAAACAAACAAACTGTTAGGAATTATTAAAGGAGGTGTGAATAACATGGAACATATCAATATGTCCCTTTCATAAATCCATCATATGAGCACACCTCAAGTACTATGCCCACTTCTGGTCCCCAGACCTCAAAAAGGATACAGAAAACTAAAACATGTACAGATAAAGCCGACAAAGATGATTAGTGGTATGGAGGGTCTTTCATTTGAGGAGATAGTAAAGAGACTAGGCCTATTCAGTTTAGAAAAGAGATGCTTGAGGAGAGACATGATAAGGGTTTACAAAATACTAAATGGTAAAGAGAAAGTAAATAGGGACCTACTGTTTACTGTCCCTCAAAATATAAGAATTAGGGGTCACAAAATGAAACTAGTAAGGAATAAGTTTAAAATTAATAAAAGGAAGTTCTTTTCACATAGTGTGTAATTAAAGTGTGGAAATTATTGCCACTGTGTTGTGGATCATTGGGACACACAAGCCTCTCCACCACAACAAGGTTGTGATCCAGGGAGAGGATTTTTTTCCTGGTAGGGTCTCCCATGGTGGCAAGGTCAAAGGTGAGGTTCCAGACAAATAGTGACCCAACCCAAATAATTAGGCTAGGTGGAACTCTTTAGCCCTGATTTGGCAATCTACTTAGAAGAAGGATACTGTGAAACTAAACCTACAGCCTGGAGATCTCTGCCACTGTCCTAATTTGCCAGGCCATGGCACATGAGTTTCAGGCCAAAAGGTGGGGTGAGTCAGCACGAACTACACTCCACTTTAAAGCTTCATGCACAGGCAGGAAGGAAACAAGTCCTTCAAGTCCTACAGTGCTGGGAGCAGGGCAAAAATGGCAGGTATAAAATGACACTTGAAGCCACTATCCCAATCCTACATGCAGGTGGCTCAGGAGTACAGGTCATACTGATGACGACCTGGCAGCACTTTAAGTGTCTGAGCAGCCTTTTTGAAGAATAGCATTGCTTGCTTCAAATAAGGAGAAGGGCTTAGAAAAGGTGGCCTAGAGGAATGCTCATCTCCCTATCACCCAGCTAGCTTGCTGTGGTCAGTAAGCATCTTCAAAGTTGCTGAATTACAATCAACAGGAAAATAAAAACTTCAACCCACACCTCAAACGGAGGGGAAAAAAAGAAAACTTCTGTATCTGGCATGCTGGAATATCCATACGATGCTAGACTCTGAAGACAGCAGCCACCCTCAATGACACTCAGCTTTGGTTACCCATTAGCTAGCTAGGCTAGACACTGACATAGCAGCCTGGAGTGAGATGTACCTCCTAGAACAAGGCAGCCTAATAGAATATAGTGCTTGTTACACCCTCTACTGATCAGGTAAACTGCAGATGGAGAAGTTCCTCTCAGGTGTTGGAATCAAGATAAATAATTCCATTGCTTCCAGGCCACACAGCTTACCAGTTGGTCTTTCCAATCGCATCATGTCCCTACGCTTTCCTTTGTGTGACCAGCAGCATGTCACCATTATCTGTGTGTATACTACAACCTTTCTGGGAGACACAGTTAACAAACTTAAGTTCTATACTGGCCTCTGTGATCTCATCCAGAAAATGGGCGATTTTAACACAAGAGTTGGCAGTGACTATCTAGCATGGCAAGGGATGCTTGGAAGACATGGATTGGGAAACTATAATGACAATAGTTGCTTGCTTCTGGAATTCTCTGAAGAAATGCAGACGGCAATAACCAACACCCATTTCCAGCAGAAAAGCCATTATAAGACCACTTGTATGCATCTCTGCTCCAGACATTGGCACCTGATAGATTACATCTTGAAGCATCAGCGTGATCTTGGAGCGGTCCCGCACACTAGAGTCATGACTAGTGCTGACTGCTATACTGACCACCAACTCATTTGCTCAATGTTGTCCTTCTACTTCAAACTTCAGCCCAAGCATAGAAGCAACCCCAGCAAAGAAATTTGATGTTTCCAAACTGCAAAGTCAATCTCACCAACAAAATTTCAAATGGCATTTCAGTTGAAGCTTGAAAGCTAAGCTCATATTACAGACAACTCACCCATTGGACTCTGGGAACACATTGAGTTGGTAGGCTTGGAGACCACCAAGGAGATTGCTGGGCTCAGAAATAAGAGAAACTGAGACTGGTTTGATGAAAATGACAAAGACATCATTCATCAAGCCCTTCTAGTACAGCCAAGAAAGAAAGGTGGCTTACCTCCAAGCATGTAACACCCTTCAGTGGAAACTGCGTGACATCCAAAACATATGGTGGACTAATCTTGTGGGAAGAATGCAAGTATATACTGATAATGGAGACACCAGAAGCTTCTATAACATGCAGAAATCTGCCTATGGCCCCACCTTCCTGATCCAAAGACCAATGAGGAGCTCTGACAGCCAGACCCTACACATTGACAAAAGACGCTGTCATGGACCAATGGTCTGAGCACTTTCATACATGTTAGGGTCGGAAGGGACCTCAGTAGGTTGTCAAGTCCGACCTCCTGCCCTGGGCAGGAAACAGCCCTGGGGTCAGACAACCCCACCAGGGGGTGCTTGTTCAGTCTCCTCTTAAAGACCCCCAAGGTAGGGGAAAGCACCACCTCCCTTGGAAGCCCATTCCTGATTCTGGCAACCCTTACTGTGAAGAAGTTCCTTCTAATGTCCAAGCTAAATCTGCTCTGCATCAATTTGTGGCCATTCTTCCTAGTTACTCCAGGGGGTGCCCTAGTAAATAAAGCATCCCTGATTCCCTGCTGCCCTCCCCTGATGAATTTATAGGCAACCACAAGATCACCTTGCAGCCTACTGTTGCAAAGGCTGAAGAGATCTAGGTCCCTCAGTGTCTCCTTGTAGGGCTTTTCCTGCAGGCCTCTGACCATACAAGTGGCCCTCTTCTGAACCCTCTCAAGATTCTGTTCATCCCTCTTGAAGTGTGGTGCCTGAAACTGGACACAGTGCTCTAACTGAAGCTTGACTAGTGCCACATAGAGGAGAAGCATCACCTCCCTGGACCTGTTCTTCATGCATCTGCTAATGTATGATAAAGTGTGGTTAGCCTGGTTGATCACTTCATCACATTGATGACTCATGTCAAGTATGACTCCAAGATCCCATGCTGCTGCTGTGCTGCTGAGAAGGTCATTGCCCAGTCTGTAAGTGGGTTCACGGTTCTTTTTGCCCAGGTGCAGCACTTTGCACTTGTCTTTGTTGAACTGCATCCTATTTCATTCTGCCCATTTTTTCAACCTGTCCAGATCTGCCTGGATCCATTCCCTACCCTCGGGTATACCCAGAGCCCATACAGTACTTGGCCTTTCTGCTGCAGTTGCCAGTGAGTGCAAATCCTGGATGCCAGTTTGTGATGTGGAAGTTGGAACCAAGAACCAATGAGTCCTCTTCCAGCTCCTGTTTCTGAGTCCCCCACAAGGCCACACAGCTGAGCCAAAAAGGAAACACTTGTCCCAACTCCTCTGACCTATGGGGCTGTGGCAGAAGCCACTGTACCTATGGCAGCTTATCACTTAGCTGCGAACCACAGAAATGCTTAGACATCATGGAGGAGAGCTTGCTTCCCATACCTCAGCCTTTCAGCAGTCTCCTTAGTATTCTTAGCTCCATTCCTGAACTCAAGCATGCCCCAAATTTACCTCAGACTTGCACAAGCATAGTAGAGCTGTGAAACTCTCTAATTTACAGTCTTGCAGGATTCAGGATTCTTCCTTCATGTCCCATAAAAATTAGGATGAGCAGTGACTCAACATGTGTAGTTGGGCAAAAAGCCTTCCTGCAGTATAAGTGATTTTCTGGACTCTGAGCTTACACACTTCCTTGCTTTCAGCTTTACTGTTCTTGATCCACTCACAAATTGCTGTCCATCACCAGGCCTTCAGAATCTTCTTTAAGCCCTTTTCCCAGACCCAACTTCCCCTGCATTCTTCTATCCTCAGATCATAGCCAACTTCAAAAGCAAAACTGATGATACACAACAAGACCTTCCAACAATTCCATCTTTATTTCTATTGCATTTACTTTTGACTCTGAGGGGTCCTTTTACTTTCTCTTTCTAGGCCTGGAACTTATACACTGACCACCATCCTTCCTGAAATGTGTAGTTTTTGGGCTCTTTCCTTTTCCCCTCCATCTCTTATTTTTAATATATAAAATTCACATAGAAATAAAAATGCCTTTCTTTATCTTCATTGTAGTGCTTTGACTAGCTTCAGCATAACCAGTTGTAATAAATGGGGAATAAATAGCAGGTAGGAAAGGGGAAAGAGGAAAGGGAAATCAGACATAAGGTTGTTCATTTAAATTGGTCAAACCATTACAATTAGAATGTTCAAACCATTATTTTTTACTTTTTGTTTCATTTACTTTATTTTAGATACAGCTGTTTTGGTTTTGTAACTCTCTATTTGTTTCTTTTTCTTTTCTTTGACCCAGTTAACTTCTTGCATGTTCAGGAGACTTTATCAAGTAAATTACCAGGCCTTAACCCCAGTCCTGCTGGACACTTGGGCCATATGTTCAAAATGTCTATCATCATCCTTACCAGCACATATACCAGTCCTCTCTCTGGTTCTGTCAGCAAGGTTGGCAAGACCAAGGTTGGCACCTTTCTTCCATCCCCAGTGGTGCAGTGTATTTTTGGTGGAGGCTGGGACTGTTTGTGAGATGCTTGAACTATCACTGTTCATATTTTCCAGACAATCTTCAGCAAAGACCAAGAAGCTTTATTAGAAAAAGGAAAATCCTTATCCCTAAACCAAGTCCCTACATTTACTGTGGAGTTTCTACCTAAAATCTTTTTCAGGCCCAGCTCTGACTTGACTTCTTACTGCATTCTTAATTCATATCAACAAAATTCCTCTGTATGAGTTCACTTCCTATGAAGTTTCTGCCTTTGTATGCATGAGCCTCTCCTTATTGATTCACAATCTTTATTGTTCCAGTGGAATAAAGAAAGAAAGAAAGACTTTAGACTTTTTAGAAATGTTTATTTTGGGGAGGGTGACAAATGGAGGGCAGTAAGGACCCTACAGGCTGACCCAAATGTCTGGGCCTCAAGGACAAGGCCTGGGCTCATGGCCTGCAAGGCCTGCCTGCACAGTCTAGACAAAAAAAACAAACCAAGAGATAAAGAAATATATACATATATACAGTTCTGGGAATACAGTGGGGACACCCTGGGGGGCCTCAGGACATGAGGGGTCAGTCTGTAGGGTCAGGTGGTGGCATCACAGTGCAAGGAGCAGGTATCCCCCCTCGACTCAACATAGGGCCCCCTGGATGGCTCCGTGTTCCTCAAAGGTGAGAACCATCCGCTGGAAGATCACATGCTTGAACTCAAGTGGGAGGTGGGCCTGCACCGGCAGGCAAAAAAGCTGCAGGATGTCATCCACCTTGGTCCTGGTGAGCTGGTTATGGTGGCTCTTCAGGGTGGCCATCTTGGCCTGGCCCATGAGGAACTTGGCCAGGCTGACTGCACCCCACTCGGCTGCCCAGTATGGGAAAGAGCAGATGTATGCATGCTCTAAAAAGTCCCGACCCAGCGCCCGAAGCAGAACCCCAAGGGTGACAAAGAGCAGCCACAGCTGGGGGCAGTCAAGGAAGGTGTGAAAAATGTTCTCCTCCACTGCTCCTGGGCCAAGGCCACTGGGTCTAGGTGGCGCATGAAGGTACCAGTGGCCAGGATGTTGTGCACCAATCTCCACTGGAGGTCTCTGGTCTTCTTGGTGGTGGGCACCTTGTACAGCGTGCACCATGCTGGGGTCCCTGGCAATGCCAGGAAGTGCCCCAGGCAGGTGGTGTGCACCTCAATGAGGCTGGCAGAGGCCAGACTTGGCACACCATGCTGCAGGGGTGGTTGTAAACCAGGGGCTCTTGAAGCAGCAGTGGGAACTGCAGGTGTCTGGCTTGGGGACAAAGACCTGTTCAGCCTCCACAAGAAAAGGCTGAGAGGGGATCTGGTGGTCATGTATAAACTTACCGGGGGACCAGCTGGGAACAGGGGAGTCCCTGTTCCCCCCGAGAACTACCAGGAGTAATTAGGAATAATGGCCACAAGTTGATTGAGAGTAGGTTCAGACTAGATATCAGGAAACACTACTTCACAGTCAGGGTGGCTAAGATCTGGAAATAACTTCCAAGGGATGCGGTGCTCACTCCTACCCTGGGGATCTTCAAAGGTCGGATTTGATGATCTGCAATACTATTCCATCTCGGAGGAAAGGCAGCAAGAGACCACAGCATCCCCCTGCCTCTACAGGGATCTAGCAGACCTCCTGAGGCTAAAAAGAAAGGCCTACAAAGGATGGAGGATGGGATTCATCTCTAAGAAGGAATATTCTGCACTGATCCGGTTCTGCAGGGAGAAAACCAGGAAAGCCAAGTCTGCAACTGAACTCCATCTAGCTTTGAGCATCAAGGACAATAAAAAGTCCTTTTTCAGCTATGTGGGAGCTTGAGGAACAGCAAGGACAACATTGGACCCCTACTAAACCAGATGGGACAACTGATGCCCAGGAAAAAGCCAGCCTATTAAATGGGTACTTTGCATTGGTCTTTCATCAGTCCCATGGGACACCCATTACAGGACAGGGAGATCTGGGTGAGGGAGATCCACTGCCCTCCGTCAATGCTGACCTCATGAAGGAACACCTGGAGAGGCTGGATACCTCCAAGTCAGCCGGCCCTGAAAATCTACACCCCAGGGTACTCAAAGAGCTGCGAGCATCATAACTCAGCCTCTGGCATGGATCTTTGAGAACTCCTGGCACTCTGGTGTAGTGCCTGAAGACTGGAAGAAGGCCAATGTGGTGCCGATCTTCAAGAAAGGGAGGAAAGTGGATCTAGCAAACAATAGGCCTGTCAGCCTGACCTCTATTCTGGAGAAGGTCTTAGATAAGTTTATTAAAGAGGCCATCCTTAATGGACTGGCCAACGCCAACATCCTGTGGGATAGCCAGCATAGGTTTGTTGCGGGTAGGTCTTGCTTGACCAATCTTATTTCCTTCTATGACCAAGTGACCTATCACCTGGACAAGGGAAAAGAGACTGATGTCATATATCTTGACTTCAAAAAAGCCTTCAATCTGGTATCCCATGATTACTTCTTGGTGAAACTGGCCAATTGTGGCCTTGGGTCCACCACAGTCCGCTGGCTGGGAAATTGGCTCCGTGGTCGGACACAGAGGGTGGTAATTGATGAAAATCAATCATCATGGTGCCCTGTGACCAGTGGGGTCACCCAAGGCTCTGTCCTTGGACCCATATTGTTCGACATCTTCATTAATGATGTGGACATTGGCGTCAGAAGCAGACTAGCTAAGTTCACAGAATCTTAGAATCATATAATCACAGGAGTAGAGTTGGAAGGGACCTTGTAGATCTTCAAATCTGACCCCATGCCTGGGCAAGAGAAAAACTGGGTGCAAATGACTTCAGCCAGGTAGGCATCAAGCCTTTTCTTAAAGACCCCCAGGGTAGGAGCCAGCACCACTTCCCCTGGAAGTTGGCTCCAGATCCTAGCAGCCCTGATGACACCAAATTCACCGATGACACCAAATTTTGGGGCAAAGCATCCACACCTGAAGACAGGAGAGCGATCCAGGCTGACCTGGACAAGCTCAGCAAATGGGTGGACGAGAACCTGATGGTGTTTAACACTGGAAAATGCAAGGTTCTCCACCTTGGGAGGAAAAACCTGCAACATCCTTATAGGCTCGGCAGTGCTACACTGGCTAGCACTATGGAAGAAAAAGACTTGAGGGTCATCATTGGCCACAAGATGGACATGAGCCTTCAATGCAATGCTGCGGCTAGTAAAGCAACCAAAACGCTGGCTTGCATCCATAGATGCTTCTCAAGCAAATCCCGGAATGTCATTCTCCCCCTGTACTCAGCCTTGATGAGGCTGCAGTTGGAGTACTGTGTCCAGTTTTGGGCTCCGCAGTTCAAAAAGGATGTGGAGAAGCTTGAGAGAGTCCAGAGAAGAATTATGCACGTGATCAGAGGTCAGGAAAACAGACCTTATGACGATAGGCTGAGAGCCATGGGGCTCTTTAGCTGGGAAAAGCGCAGGCTCAGGGGTGATCTGATGGCCACCTACAAGTTTATCAGGGGTGAGCACCAGCATCTGGGGGAACATTTGTTCAGCAGAGCACCCCAAGGGATGACGAGGTTGAATGGTTATAAACTACTGCGAGATCGTTTCAGGCTGGACATAAGGAAGAATTTCTTTACTGTCCAAGCCCCCACGGTCTGGAACAGCCTGCCATCAGAGGTGGTTCAAGCACCTACATTGAACACTTTCAAGAGTAAATTGGATGCTTATCTTGCTGGGATCCTATGACCCCAGCTGACTTTCTGCCCTTCAGGCAGGTGGCTGGACTCAATGCTTCTGAGGTCCCTTCCAGCCCTAATGTCTATGAAATCTGTTCAGGTCCCTTCTGACCCTACCAACTATGAAACTATGAAACCAACTATGGAAAGCAGCCTGCCAGGCCTTCACCATGATGTGGTAAAACAGGGGAAGGACTGCCTCATTCAAGAAGGTGAGGTCCAGCATGAACAGCTCCCAGTCAAAGCTGAGGTCCCCCATTCAATGCAGGAACCAGCATGCCAGCTGCTACCAAGGGATGTGGCCCTCAGCATACAGGAGCCACTGGAGGGCTTGCAGTTGGTAGGCGGCCATGCTGCTGGTCATGTCAATCAGGCCCTCGCCCCGCTCAGTGGTGGGCAGGTAAAGGGCGGCTCGTGGGAGCCAGTGATCTCAGTCCCAAAAGAAGTCCACTAGAAGCCACTGCAGCCTTTTGAGCAGCTGTGGCAGGGGGTCCAGCACTGCGCAGCGGTGCCATAGGGTCACTGCCACCAGGTTGTTGTTGATGACCCAGCCGCGGTAGAAAAGGGTGGGCAAGTACCAGCGCCAGTGCCGCAGGCAGACCTCCACTCTCTCCACCAGGTTCTCCCAGCTGCGGCCTGCAAAGGCTGGTGGCCCCAGGAATACTCCCAGGGCTTTGCAGCCTTCCCAGCATGGGTGAGACCCCCCCAGCAAGTCCAGGGGCGGTGTTTCGGCCCACATCCCAAGCACGAGGGCGTCACTCTTGTCTCACTGGCCCGCATCAAGTGGGACAAGTTCATAGGTGCACTGGCAGTCCACCAAGGCCTGCGTGTCATCCTGGCTGCTCAGGAAGACTGTCATATCATCTGCATATGCCATCAGCTGGATCAGGAGGCTGGTGGTCAGGCCCAGTGCTGGTGACAGGGCTAAGCCGGTCAGGCAATGTTGTAGAATGTGCAGCAGTGGTTTGATGGCAAGTGCGTACAGCATACCCGACAGGGCAGCTCTGGCGGATACCCCAACGCACCATGAGTGGGGCGCACAGCACACCATTCACCTTCAGCAGGCTGGAGGTGTCACGATACAGGACCCAGAGTGCCGTGATAAGAAGAGGCCTGAAGCCAAAAGCCTCGAGGGTGCCAAGCAGGTACTGGTGGTTGACCCAATCGAAGGACTTCTCCTGGTCCAGGGAGACCAAGCTGACATCCAGGCCAAACAGCTCCACAGCCATGAGCAGGTCATGCAGCAGGAATGGGTTGTCCTGGATGGTGCTGCCTGGCACACAATAGCTCTGTTCGGGCCCAAAGACAGAGGCCATGACAGTGTGGAGCCAGTTCACCAGAGCCTTTGCTAAGATCTTGTAGTTGATGTACAGAAGGGAGACCGGCAGCCAGTTCTTAAGGCAGCCAAGGTCCCCTTGTTTGGGCAGCAAGGTGAGCACTGCCCATCAGCAGCTGGTTGGCAGGGTCCCGTTGACAAGGCTCTCATGGGACACACGGAGGAGGCTGGGCCCAAGGAGGAACCAGGCTTTGTACAAATTCCACGGGCAGTCCATCAAGTCCCGGGGCCCTGCCCAAGGCAAGCCCCCCCACAGTAGCCTCTAGCTCTGCCAGAGAGAGCTCATGCTTCAGGGCCTCAGCCTGCAAAGTGCAGAAGTGCATCAGCTCCTTATGCAGCTGCTTAGCAGCCTCCAGGCAGGTGGGGTTAGCCACAAACAAGTCCCGGTAGAAGGCGATGGCGTGCCCCCACACTTCATCTGCATCCATGAGCCCAAGTCCTTCATCCCTCCAAGGTCTTGAGATGGTCTAAGGTCTTTGCCACAGCCCGCTGTCTCTTCAAGCAGAAGAAGAAGCCAGTCAAGGTGTCGGCCTCCGCCAGCTGCTAGCAGCAGGCACGCACTTTTGCACCACAGTCCACACCCTCCACCAGCTCCAGGCAGGCATTTCTTGCTGGGCTGGAGGCTCTCGAGGACTGCTGCATCATTGCCAGCATGGAGGAGGGTCACTTCAACCTCCACCATGTCCTTCTCTAGTTTCTGGGTGCGGCAGCGGATCTTACTTGTTGCCAGCTGGGAATACTGCTGTCAGAATGCCCAGACCTGGATCTTCCCCATGTCCCACCATAGCCACCAGGAGGAGGACTACTCAGCCACTTGTGAGGCTTCCCAGCTCCTTGGGATGTGGGTGAAGCAGTACCAGAAGTGCGTGTCCTGTAGCAGGCAGATGTTGAGGAACCAGTAAGGTGCCTGTGTGCATGCCCTGTCAGGCAGGCTGAGTTCACAGCAGACTGGGTCATGGTCCAAGAGGCCTGATGGGATGATGCGGCTGCTGCCCAGTAACAGCAGATGGTGCTAGGCTATGTAGAGGTGGTTGAGGCGGGCCATGGTGATCCCATGGCACTCATCTTTGCCCAGGTGTATTCGCGCACATCGGCATGGAGGAGCCGCCAGGTGTCAACTAGGTCCACTGCCTCCAGCATGGCCTGCAGCTTGCGGGCCAAAGGCAGGTGCAGTTCTGGCCCCATCCAATATAACAGTACATTGATGGTACAGTTGAAATCCCCGCCCACAAGGAGCAGGTCATCACTCTCACTGGCATCACGCACGAAGTTGCCCAGAGACTCTAAGAAATGCTACACTCTCCCTCCCTTCAGTGGGCACGTAGACGTTTATGAGGAGCAGGCTCTGCTGTGCTAGGGTGAAGTGGACTGTTGGGATTCCTTGAAGTGGACTGTTGGGAGTTCCTTGATGCCCCCGCACTGGAGGGGGACAGCCCCATCAGGTGGGTAGAGAGAGGCTGAGAGGCAGCCATGGTTGCCACACTCAGTGGGGCATCAGTGCCTGAGGCACCAGCCTCCCTAGAGGGGACAGGGGCAGGAGGGGGCTGAAAGGAGTCCCCAGCCCCTCCACCGGGTGTGGTGCCAGCCCCAACAGGGGCAGGAGGAGCCTGGGAGGACATTACAGGCTCCCCCTGGATGGCCTGCTCAAGCCAGAGGCGTCGATTCCCCCAGATGGGGCCCCCAGCCCCACCCTTTAATGAGGCTCCCACTCGAGAGGTAGACACACCATCTCCCTGTTCAGGGGAAGCAGCCAATGTCCCGGCTGACTTCCCCAGCAGGCAATGGGCAGCCAGGTGGGAGCTGCTGCCACAGCAGCAGCATGCAGTCCTGCCCTGGGAGAAGTAGACCACATATGGCCTCCCATCCACCACAAAGGTCATGGAGAGAGGCAGGGTCTGGGGACCCCCCTTGAGGAGCATGAATGCCTGCCTCCAGAAGGACAGGACATGTCTGAGCCTGGGGTCCCTGCTCCCCATGGTAAGTCTGTGCCAGGGGCTGGTGAGGAAACCATAGAACTCAAGCGTTTAGGTGAGGTCCCAGTTTGGCAGGTGTGGGGGGATGTTGGAGGCCACCACCCGCACTGCCAGGGTCTCCAGGGGCGTGACCAAGTAGTGGAGGCTTGAGACCACCAGCCCCCCTGCACACACCTCCCTCACCAGGCTGGGGGAGCTCAGGTATATGAGAGGCACTGAGTTCACCCAGGTGGTGTACCGGACATTCCAGTGTTCCAGCAGGTCTGCCAGAGTGCTGGGGTAGGCCTCCACTCCGATGTGGAGAGGGGTGTGGACCCACAGGCCATGGTTGAGGGGCAGGTCTGCAGAGACATCCATCGTGCCAAGTGCCCTGGATGCTGGGCAGGAGAGGGTTAACTCTCCCACAGGGGCTGCTGCAAGGGGAAAAAAAGCCTCAGACTGAAGCTGGGGATTGGGAGGGGGCTACAAGAGCCCCAAAATCAGCTCCAGGAGGGGCAGAACAGCCCTGCAGGGGCTGAAGGCAAGCTCTAAGGCAGGAAGAGGTGGCAGAGACCAGGGTAAGGGGCTTTGGAGGAGGGAGACAGCAGGAATTAAAGGGAGAGCACAGGAAGGGGTGGGGGAAGGGCAGAGGCAAGTGAGGATGCCAGAGCCCAGGGGAAAAAGCTTAGAAAGCAGGGAAAAGGGGCAGAGAGAGGGTACCCAAGCACAGGCTGGGGAGAGGTAAGGTTT
>NW_017728943.1:10417489-10434462 GCF_001723895.1 Crocodylus porosus | reverse complement strand
TAAGTTGCCCATCGTGTCCTGCAGGGGCCCCACATTACCCGGGACCCTCTTTTTACCCACTATGTATTTGAAGAAGGACTTCTTATTGTCCTCTTCTAGCACCCCTGGGCAGAAGGGGCAGGCCACTGAGGCTACCAGGTCCAGGTGGTGCACAAAGGTGCCAGTGGCCAGGATGCCATGCACCAATGTCCACTGGAGGTCACCGGTTTTCTTGGCAGTGGGCACCTTGTACAGGTGCGCCATGCTGGGGTCCTGGGCCATGCCAGGCATTGCCGCCATATGGTATCGGGGCGGCCAGCCAGCACCTGAGCATGCCATGTGTAGAGTCCCTTCCGGGGCAGCGTGCCGAAGGGGCAGCCCGTATTGCTGCTGGGGGACACAGGGAGCCTGAGCAGTGTGTTGGGCTGGTCAGCCAGCTCACTGGCCACTGCTGGGATGACCAGCAGTGGTGGGAAGGTGTCACCTGCGGCAGCTACAGTGGGGAGGGCCTGGCGAGCCTGGAAGTAGCCTTCTAGGGTGGTCACTGCTTCTGTTGGGAGGGTGTCCCTAACGGTCTGCGGAAGCTGGCCCATGGTGCGGACAGAGTGCAGTGCCATCCGGGCAGCCAGGGCTTTGGGTGACAGCCAGCCCGACTGAGCAGGGTCCAGGAGGCGCCCCAGGCAGGTGGTGGGCTGCAAAGGCCGGCGAAAGAAAAGAAAGAAAAGAATGGTGGGGGTATCTGTCTGGATCAATTACATGCAGGACATTAAAAAAACAAAAAAACCCAACTACGTAATACACTACTTTACATAGCTGTAAATTGTTTCCATATTTCCATTTCTTTTTAAGCTGTGTGTCCATTCAATGCTAGTGAAATATTTGGTTTGAGAGTGCTGAAGAATGAAATCCTGTGTCTGTCTATAGGGCATCAGTAGAGTAATCTTCTCTCACAGATTTCCTTCCAAGTCCTCATCTGGGGATCACTCTCTTAGAGTAATTAGGATAGTTTACATCCAGGGCCCATGCAGTGCTTCATTTCTAAATACACAGAAAAAAACTTGAATAAGATAATTCAGTATCTTACTCCCCTGAAAGTACCCACACTTAGGAATTGTAGGAAGGTGAACCAATCAAGTTTTTATTATTAAGGGGACACCACACTATCTTGGAAATAACAAATCTGTTTATATTTTAGATCCCCTCTACATGTTATATTTATGACACCACTAACATGTTAAGTGCCCCAATTTGGTGGCCAGATCTCCCAATTCAATTTGGATTCAGAGACTCTTTAATCTCTCCAAATTGAATTGGCACCCTCTGAATCAATTTGGGGAGATTTAGCAACATTCAGCGATTTGGACATAGACATAGCTTTAAATGTTTTTTCTACATACCCCAAGGTACCAAGTAACTCATGGATGCTGCAATGCTGGGACAGATGGAGCATCCCACAAGAATGCGGGTAGGAGGAGGGGGAGGGGATTCCCAGCACACTTGGCAGCAGACCCAGAAGTGGACCAGAAGCACTTCCGGTCCACTTCTGGTCTGTCGGGAAGCATACAGGGGAGCCCCCCCCCTCCACTCCTCCCCCATTCCTCCCCAATTGCCGAGCTGGGGGTGTGGAGAGGGGCCCCCACCTTGCGGGCTTCCTGGAAGACCCGAAGTGGACTGGAAATACTTCCAGTCCACTTCTGGGTTTGCTGCCAGGAATGTGTCCCCCCGCACTCCTTTGGGACCCTCCTTGGCCCCAGCATCATTGTATTCACAAGCCATACTTGGTACCTTGAGGCATGTAGAAAAAAAACATTTAAAGCTGTGTCTATGGCTGAATCACTGATTTTCCAAATCAGCATTGAATCTTCAGATTCAGATTCGGCTGAATCAGGGACAGTGATCTGAATCAACGAATTGAATAACTGTTCCCGATTCGGCCTGTATCCAGATAAAATACAGCCCATTTCACACACCCCTAATGTGCACCCAATTTAGGGCACCACAAAATGGCAATGCAATAATAGAAATTATGGCTCGTTTGCATGGCACCTTAAATTGAAGATGTGGCAGGTCTGAGGCTGAGCTAATTATCAGGTGATTTTTCAATCCTGGCACTGAACCTGCAGGCACCCAGCTTTCAAATTGCCAGTGTAGGGGGACCCTGGGATTATGATCCCAGACTTCCCCTGCACTAGCGAGTAGAAAAGGTACAATTTGGATCTGATCCATGATCCCAGATATCTCATTTCCTGCCATGCACATGTGATCCCATGACACCTTTAAATGAACCAGTGCCAGGGGCATTAGTATTAGTTAGAAAAACTGGACTAAATATACTGGTCTATTATTTTACAGTTGCCCAAAAGCAGCAGACTATACACTAATTTCTCAAGACTGAACACATAAGATGGAAAAAATTATAACTTGGTTAAAATTCTATGTGCCTTCTAACATGGCTACTAAGAAAGTATGAAAATGCCAGGCTGCATCAAAGCAAGTGAAAACATTTTAATTATTTAATTCAAAACACCTGGTCTACTGGGCTGAACTAGAGAGCCAGATTTTTAAAAATTCATGTAGGATCCTTGTTTGGCAATGAGCTGGTCCAGGTAACAGAGACCATGGAACAGATTGTCCATAAGCTGTGTCCTGGCAGAGCACTGTTAACTGCAGCGGAGCTGTGCTAAAGTATGTCAACTGACTGTCTGACCTTTATGACTTCTTGTGAAAGAAAACCACAAAGTTGTAGTCATAGCAAACATATTGACTTACTGATTTGTTGCTATACATTAGAGTTGCTCAGGAGAACTGGGCTATATGTACTGGTTTGGTTTTTTTTAGTTGCTTAGGAAGGCTTGGACATGCATCTAGAGTTTTGCTTTTACAGGATTATTCAAAAAGTGAAGCCAGGGAAAGTGAAGTGAGAAAAAAGAGAGTAAACTTAGGGAAAGAGAAAGAAGTGCACTTGAATAGGTTTATCAGTCAGCTGAGGGAATAATTAAAAAGTATGCCTGTGGAATAATTTATTTTGAAATTCCCCAGTTTGTCTAACCCAGGGGTGGGCAAAATGTGGCTGGGGTGCCAGATGCAGACCACCAGGCCATTCTATCTGGCCTGTGGGGACCTCTAAAAAATTTAGAAAATTAGCATTTATCTGCCCCGGCTGCCTGTCATGCAGCCCTTGATGGCTTACCAAAACTCAGTAAGCAGCCCTCTGCCCAAAATAATTGCCTGCCCCTGGTCTAACCTTTCTTCAGTGAAGAACATTATATGACCAGCTGTTGTGGGAGACCTGTTGTAGTAAGTATTGTAATGATGGTTTTGGCATGCAACCAGTATTCGTGGGTCTCTGATTCTTGGATAAATCTATCTGTGGGTTGTCTTCTATGAGCTTTTTTGATTGCTGCCATGAAGTTAGCTTTGAATACTCTCTCTTGTGGCCTTTCCCCTTTGGCAGTTCCAGCAAAGCTGAGCCATGATAAGAACCACAGGATGTCATTTGATCTTCTGATGGCTATAAAAAGTTTCTGAGCAAGTGAACTCTATCTCACTTCTGTCCCAAACGGATGATCATGCATACCTCAGATTACCATACACTTGGTACTACATCAACAAACCTGGGCAATATTTCCTTCCAGAACTGCAACAACACTAGGTGCAGCAGCAATTCCATTAAATACCCCTTTAAACTGTCAAATTTAGCAGACAATTTAAAACAAAATAGACCATCCCCCTATTTGAAATTGCACATGGGTTATTTACCATCAGGTGTGATATGAAGTCAGAGTTTCTTTTATGAGTTTTCCCCTTGTCTCTGCTTGGCAAATATTCTGCTAAAAGTTGTAGCCTCACTTCAGGTTTTAAGGAGAGCTAGTATTTTCCTTTTGAATTTTGCCACTTGCCTTTGGACAAACAGTATCTGTTATTTTTGTAATGTTGTATTACATTAATTTTATAAAGTCCAGATATTCAAAGTCAAGTGTACTTACATGTATAACTTGTATAGTATACTAAGTGTAACCTGTATATACACTAGGGATATGCAAAATGGCTGTGTTTCAATTCGGTTTCAGATTCAGCTGTTTCAGAGGGCAGCGATTCATTTCAGTGTTTTGGATCACTGTCCTGTTTCATTTTGGCTGAATCTGTTTTGGCGATTCAGCTCTCCTGAGTGTCCTCTGAATCTGTTTCAAAAGGGCTGCAAGCTTTGCACAGCCCTACTGCCCAGCTGGGTGGGGCTTGGGGCCCCAGTGGGGAGCAGGACAGGCCTGTGGGTGGCTCATCTGGGGGAGGGGGAGGACCGCTGCCCTCTGTCCAGGCAAGGAGACCCCAGCATGGATCTCTGACCCCTGTCATGCCAGGTCATGGGGCAAGGAAGCAGTGCAGAGCTGCGAGCAAGCCTGCTGGTCCCTGCCACCTGACTCGGCTCCTTAGGGAGCAGAGATCCATGCTGGGGGTCTCCTAACCACTGCTACCTGTCCCATGCTGCCCCAGCAATGTGGGGCTGTGAGTAGCGGGCAGCAGTAGTGAGGAGACCCCGGTGTGGACTGCACTGCCCTGCTGTGCGACTTGGCTCTGCAGGGAGCAGAGATCCATACCAGGGTCTCACCGCCACTGCCCACCCCACACTGACCTGAATCTCTGCTCCCTGTGGAGCCAGGGTATGTGGCAGGGACCAGCACTGCCCTGCTGCGTGATCTGGCTCCACAGGGAGTAGAGATCTGCGCTATAGTCTTCTTGCCACCCCTGTCCACTCTGTGCAGCCCCACGTTGCCAAGGCAGTGCAGGGTGGGCAGTCGCGGTGAGGAGACCCCCGGCATGGATCTCTGCTCCCTGCAGAGTTGAGTCATGTGGCAGGGTAGCAGTGTACAGCTGTTTCCCTGCAAGCCCAGCTCCGAAACACTGAAATTTTCTCAAACATTTCCAAAACATTTTGGATGCCTTGTTTCATTTCAGAGATGTTTCATAGCCCTTTGTTTTGATTCAGATTCGGTATTTCAGGTGCTGAAATGACCCAAAACACCTCCAAAACAAAAAGGCTGCTGAAATTTTGCAGAGCCCTAATATATACATATAGGCCAGCCCTGAAACACAGGCTATACAGCAGCATACAGACAATCCCTTTCTTCAGGAATCTTAGCCCAGCACTAGTGTCAAGATCTCAAAGAACAACTTAATTTAAGAATCATGTCTAATCAGAGACCAGAGCAGAGGGCATCTCTCTTGCTACTTGCACAGGTTTTGCCTCCTGACATTGCTGCTACCCAGAACCAGCGTGTGTAATGTACCATCTCAAAACAGAGTATCTGTTCACACACTAAGTGAATGAATTATTTATAACACTACTAGTCTTCATTACCATATTAGTATTTAGAACATGCAATCCTAGGCCAGAACCCTGAGATTGTATTCCTAGCTCAAAGCCTAGCTTCCTAGGAGTACTTTGCAGTAGGTTAATTACTTTTTGGTGAAGTTTCCCATTAGGAAAGCAGTAATACACTCCCTTTTTGTAGAACTATTCTTTGAGGAATCTCAAGGCACTTTAGAAGCATATATAAATCTATTTCTGAGACTGAAAAGTGTTAACAACAGATATATTCATTCAAAATATATGAAATATCTGTCTTTTTTTCCAGAAAATTATTTTTGTGAAACTTAAAAAAAAAAAAAATTTTAAAATGTCCGGTGGAAAACACTGATGCAAAAATATTTTTCTGTTTGTAGCAATTTTGACCAGACAGTTGAGATGCATTGAAAAATGTTGATTTGGACAATATGTTCCTTTACAAATTATAAAAAATGTCAAAGTTAAAAGTTGTTTTTAAAAATTGTTATTCAAGGAAAAAGGAAGACAACTAACTGGGTGCTATTTGCTGAAACTATGCAGCTTTGGTATTGATTCTGACTTCAACCAGTATTACAACATGTGGTCTGTCCCAAGTGTGGATAAGAAGCTAAATTATCTAAACTTGCCAAGAAATGAAATATTTTAAAGCATATGAATTCATGCCAGTTAAAATGTTTTGGTTTGACATATTTTGTCAAAAGAAAGCACTTTGGAAGTCAGAACATCAAAATGTTTCATTCTGGTTTGCTTAATTGATCCAAAATATTTTGCTTTGAGTAAATTCAGCATTAACACTACACCCCCTTACTATGGGGTTCAGTGGTCTGACTGCCTATTTATTTAGAACCTCCGTGAGTGTGTCAGAGTGGGCAAGGAAGATGCCACTGCTGTTGCCTGGTCAGATTAAGAGCCTACTTTGGTATCACCCAAGCAGTCTGGTGAGTGTCTAGTTCGGTGTATCATAACAGAATTGAGTGATGTGAGTCCAGTGGCTTGGGATCAACTTGACAGTTGTCATAATCATAGCATGTAGGAGACTTAATCATAGGCAGGACACCATTGTTCTAGGCACAGCACAAAAATGGAACAAAGAGATTGTCCCTATCCCAGTGAACTTGCTATCTAAGTACAAGACAATAGACAACTGATAGGGAGAGACATAGAGAAGCAGTGAGACAATATTGGCCAGAAGGCTAGGCAACAATCTCAGCAGCATCCTAATCCTTGTCAAGTTTTTGTGGGCATTCATATGCAAAGGAAAGCTTGAAGGAAAGATTTGAAAGAGAATAATTGGGCAGTTCTGCACATGTTTTTGGGAGCTCTTCCAAGGAGGGGAAGTGTGGGAGACAGCATGAAGGTGTGTGTCTGAAAATGTATCCAGTGAGCAGTGGAGGCTGGAGCAATGGAGCAGTAGTGAGACAGCTCTATCACTGGCTGAGCAGACACTAAATGAGACACTTTATTTAGGGTGAGGATAAACTGTGAGGGGCTTTGCAAGCAAAGACAAGTAACTGATGTTTGATGTACTAGAGAAGTGGGATCCAGCAAGATAATATGCAAAGAAGGCTGATGTGGTCCAAAAAAACAAACAAACCAAGGTTTGTGAGGAAAATGAACTTTACAGCACCATTCTGGATGGGCTTCTCCCCAGCAAGACTGCATTTGTTATGGACACTGCAGTAACTGAAACGGAAGATGTTGAGAGACTGGAAAAGAATTTGTGCTGCATGGTTGGATAGAGTAGGACATGTCTTTGAAATGTTACACAGAAAAAATCTGAAAAGCTTAGACATCATTTAGATGAGTGGGAATAGCAAAATCCAGTCAAAGGTGACATCTGCGTTACACATCTGAGTAACATCAGGTTGTTTATGTTGCCCAGAGTGATCACAAAAGGTGTTTATGGGGATGGGCTTTTAGGATTGACTAAGAGCTTTGTATAGCCACACTGAGCTTGAAGAGATAGCTTACCATCCAGGACATGTCAGACAGCCAGCCCCAGATTTCAGTTTAAACAGAAGGAGATAGATTAGGAGTAGAGAGGTGAGCCATCCAGAGAGACAATAGTCGAAGGTGAGTTTGCATATGAGATTATCCAGAGAGATACAGAAGGACAAGAAAAAGAAACCAAGAACAGACCCCTGCAGTTTCCTCCCTGAGGCAAACTAGCCCCTGAATACTGTCATGGTGAGTAAGCCTGGGGAAGAGCTGCAGTTGGAGAAAGCAGAGCAGCAGTACAGGAGGCCTGAGGAAAGGCCAGAACTGGAAGAAAAACACAGCAAAACTAATGAATCTGAACTATTTGTTAAGTAAAAGGACGACTCACCAGGAAACCCATGTCTCCCTCAGTTACAGGGAGACTACTAGATACATAACATTACTGAGTCTGGAGGTAACTTGGTAACGGGAGTCTGAGCCAAGAGGCATGGAGCAACTAGAAAGGGAGGGAAGATGCATCTAGAAAGCTCTGCAGGAATGAGAAGACACTTTGGGGAGTTTTGTGACTACTTGGTGCATGTGAAAGGTGTAGATGATATTTCTTATTTGGTGCTAGTTTTCTTATTTGAGTGAGTGAGCCTGTTAGATTACTCTGGAGTAAGCCATTTGGGGCAATCCTAGTGATTGAGCCTTTTGGAGTATTTCAGGTGAACTAGCTAGTTGGGCAATTAGTGGGTATGCTATTTGGACAATTTTGGTGGGTTAACCTTTCTGGACTGTGATGAAGGAAGCTAAGTAGGCTAAGTTCTAGCCTGCAGCCCCAGTGGGGAGCACTTTGGAGGGGCTCAGTATGGGCAGGCTCTACTGTAAATAATTCTTGTAAACAGTTCCCTAAGTAGGACATCTATTTGCCCTTTTCTACCCAGGGGTAGATGGCAGAGAGAGTGCCTCCCATGACTTAATGTTTCATTGTTCGGTGTCTGTTGTTCCCAGGTTAAAATTATAGTTTTAACTGTTTTGTTACAAGTAGGGCTGACTAAGCCCAAGAAGAATAAGTGAAGCTCAGAGCTGGAGGGGAGAGAAGGTCCCAGGGCACACAGACAACAGGAATGTTTCCAGGGAGGGCAGAGTATAGTCTGAGTGAGGACAGGGGGAACTGGGAGTGGCACAATAAAGGCTGTTTTGAAGCAGCATCCACTGTACTGTTTAGGATGTCAGCACTCTTCTTTAAAAGAAGAAAACACCCCCCATCTTTCCTGAGAGCTGACTGAAAAGAAGGAAATCCCAGAGGTGAGGGTGCTGCAGACTACTGAAGCCAGGGACTGAGAACAGCAAGAGTCTCAAGCCAAAAGTTTGTCCCTTGTGAAGCCATGCTAGGGCTGGCTGCAATGAGTCCTCCCAGGAGAGAAGAGAGACCTGGAATAAAGCTGCATCTTAGGGGAGTCTTAAAGTAGAGCTTTCTCCTTCTTCTCTGAAAAGGGCAGGGTGATCCTTTTCTTTTTTTTGTGTGACATGAACTATTTGGATGAGTAAGCCATTTGAACTATTTGGAGGGCTGATGAGGCTACCGGACCTTACAGCTGTCTATGATACAGTATGGCACACTGGCCTGCTTCTAAATTCACCAAGAGTACTTCCAAGCTCAGTCATTATAGTTGTTGAAACACTCCTCTGTAAGAGACGATTCAGAATCCATCTTGGGCAAGGGATAAGTGCATGGAGGAGACAGGCCAATAGATTTCCACAGGGCTCAGTGTTGGCCCTAACCCTGTTCAACTTATACATAAATGATCTACCAACAACCACATCTCACAAGTTCATCTGTATTGATGACATCTGTTGCACCACTCAGGCTCCATCTTTCTCACTCTGGACCAGACCTTGTATGAAGATGTGAAAAAGCTGTCAGACTACTGCACCCATGGCAGCTCACACTGAGTCCTGCCTAAACTGTGTCCAGTGTATTCCATCTCCACAATGCCAGTGCCAAAAAATAACTTAATATCTATATGGGTAACCAGAGACTAAAGCATGATTCCTGCCCAACATACTCGGGAGTGCCTTTAGATAGAACCCTGACTTTCTGGGAACATCTAAAGAAAACAGCAGCAAAGGTCAAATCTCAAAACAACTTGCTAGCCAAGCTTGCTGGATGAATGTGGGGAGCTGCAGCCACAACACTCCGGACCTCAGCTCTTGCCCTATCATACTTAGCAGCAGAATGTTGTGCACCTGTATGGCTCCATCCCTGCCTGCCCGCATGTACACCCTAGGGTCTTCCCAAGTACACCCAGCTGACAACCCCTGGGATATAGAATCAAATTCAAGGACTAGAAAAAGAACTGGAACTTTATTCATTACGGGCCAGAAGTGAATGAGGAGAAAGACCTGGTTAGTGTTTCAGTGTTTCCTCATTCTCATAATGAAAGGTATGCTCAAACCTTGTATCACTAATGAGGCCATGTAACAGGCTCTGCCTCCCAAGGTGACTATCATGCTCCCTGGTGCCCCTTCTTTCCCCCCCGCATAACTGTTTTTTCACTCCAGCTCACCAGACAAAGCCCTGTATTCACTCACTGTGTCTTGATACTAATCATTATAAGTTTGAGATACAGCCTCAGACTCCTGGAGTAACACTTTATATGCCTCACTCCACCCTGCTCATCATCAGGCCCCCTATCTGATCTAATCTTTCACCAGTGCTGAATCTAGCCTGGCACCTGGCCTCTGGTATTTCACAGATTGCAAGGGTGGAAGGGACCTCAGAAAATCATCATGTCCAGCCCCCTGCACAAGGCAAAAAAGATGAGTGAGGTCAAGTGACCCCAGCAAGGTGATGGTCCAGTCTCTTCTTGAAGATTTCCAGGGTAGGTGATTGCATCACCTCTGGAGGGAGCTTATTCCACATTCTGGACACCCTGACTGTGAAGAAGTTTTTCCTAATGTTAAGCCTGAAACGGTCTTCCAGGAGTTTATGGCCATTACTCCTGGTTATGCCCAAGGGCGCCCTGGTGAACAGTTGTTCAATAAGCTCTTGACGTATGCCCCCGATGTAGTAGTAAGCTGGTATCAAGTCCCCTCTCATCCTTCTCTTTTTCAGGCTAGAGTCCCAGGTACCTCAGCCTTTCCATGTATGGCTTGCCATGCAAGTCTTTGATCATATGGGTGGCCCTTCTCTGGACTCTCAAGCTTTCCCACATCCTTATTGAAGTGTGATGCCCAGTACTGGATGCAGTACTCCAGCTTCAGTCTCACCAATGCTGAGCAGAGTAGAAGAATCACTTCCCTAGTTTTGCTGAAGATGCATTAATTAATGCATGTCAGGGTATTATTTTCCCTGTTGGATATGGCGTTACACTTGCGGCTTATATTCATATTGTGGTCTATTATTACCCCCAGGTCTCTTTCATTCATGGTGCTGGTCAGTTTGATGTTGCCAAGCCTGTAGGTGTGTAGAGGGTTTTTTGTTCCCAGATGGAGCACTTTACATTTCTCAACACTGAACTTCATTTGATTCCGATCCACCCAACTTGTTAGCCTATACAGGTCCTCCTGTATCTGCAGGCTATCTTCAAGCATGACCACGCTTCCCCATAACTTGGTGTCACCTGCAAACTTGGCCAGTGAGCTCTTCACCCTCACATCCAAGTCTTTGCTAAAGATGTTGAAAAGCACTGGACCAAGCACCAACCCCTGAGGGACACCACTTGCCACTTCTCACCAAGATGACACAGTTTATTAGAACTCTCTGGGTCCTACTCCACAACCAGTTCCCTACCCACCTAACTGTCTCATGGTTGAGTCCACAGCCCTCCAATTTTCTCATGAGAACATCATGGGATATTAGATCAAAGTCTTTTGGAAGTCAAGGTATACAATGTCAACCTCCTGTCCCTTATCCAGCTGGTGAGTTACCTGATTGTAAAAGGAGATGAGGTTGGTAACATAAGACCTGCTCACAATGAAGCCATGCTGGATGTCATTCAGAATCCTACCTGTCATATTGAATATAATAGTGTGAATTCTTGTAATAACTGCCCATTAGCCAGTTTAGACAAAAGGCAAGGTTCATCTTCTTATCTAGGCCGTTGCTTGTTTTGCCTGGCCTTGCAGTGAACAAGCTGAAAGTCTTGGTTCTTGGATTTTATCTTTAGAGGTCTTTAACAAACTTAACCTAAAAACGACCCTTAAGCAAACATTCTGAGAGGTCAAACCTTAGGGGCTTTTGAAAGGAGGTTGGGAAAGATAAGTCACCGCAGTGGTGTGGAAAATCTCCCAAAGAAACTGAATAGTCAGCGGACAAATTCCATTGCAGAAGACAAACAGAAAGCCCAGCAGAAATCTGCTAAGTAAGATCCGAGCCCAGATTTGGGAGTAGTGACAGGTTTGGGTAGGAGGGGCCCAAGACGGCAACTCACCCAATAAATACTGTAACCTACAGTCCCAATTTGGAGGTAACCTCATTTGCAGAACGCTAATTCTTATAGCATTGTTTGGGAAGGATTTCTTAAAGCTAAGGAGTGTTATATGTATAACAAGGAATTTCAAAATAAAATTGTGTTGTATGAATTAAGTGTGCAATCATTGTGAAATTGTGCAATCAACCAAATACTCCCCCAGCCAGGCACATTAAATTGTGTGGGATCTTTCTCTATTCCATAACCCTCTAGAGACACTACCTTCTGCAAGCCTATCACATATAGGCTCCTTGATGATTTTTTCTAGGATCTTCCCTGGGATAGAAGTTAAGCTGAGTTACCTGGGTCCTCCCTGCTCCCTTTCTTGAAGATGGGCACTCCAGTCCTCATGGACCTCTTCAGAGCACTTAGAATGGATACTGCAGAACTGAGAGATCCAAGTCAACTAAAATATGCAACACCTTCAGATGACTACAGTTGTCTAACAGGGATAAGGTTCAATTCAAAATGAGCACAGTGCCCTATGCTAGATGCCTTTACATGTCTCACAGAACTAGTGCCCTAAATTACTGGAACAGAGTGACCACTTTCATGGCATCCATAAGTGGCCACCTATAAGCCACCCCATACTTCATGGCAAACCCAAACAAAATCATCAACTTAATACAAATGAAATAAGTAACCCCTGTTCAGGGTACTTGTGCCACAGATAAAAGCCAGCCAGCCAGCAGCAGAAGGATATCTCATGCCAGTTGCTCAGGGATACCTTACTGTCTATAGCTTTTAGTCAACCTGCAACCTTCCCTCAGGGAGTTTTTCCTCCCTACTGTTCTCTGGGCCAGACTGACTTCTTAGCCCACGAGGCTGTCTTATATATCCCCTAAACTCTTCCTCTCTATAACAGGGAGCAAGACATATTTCCATTAGAAGAAAAGGTTGCGGGGGGGGGGGCGGGATTTGAGGGGAGAGGTGGTTTAACCAGGAGTTAGCTAATAGATAGTCTTAGACTGAATCAAAACTACAAGGCTAAATCAGATAACACCCCAAGGGAGATCTGGGCTGATGTTCACCAACAGTGGTCATTTTAAAGGAGAAATATTTGAATTATTTGAATAATTAACAGAGACATATGTAAAATAAAGCTGGATAAAGTATTGAAGAAAATGCAGGGGAAAACCTGCTGGTTGAGGTCAATGTATTATTTATTTGTATTTTAAAGTGTATATATTTTGTACTTAAAATGCACATTTAAGATATCCACTTGCTTAAATATGTTTAGATAGCTAAAAAACCAAAGTACAAATCAACTCAGAGCCAACAAACAGGTCTTTCCTCAGCTTTTCTCCATTTCTTCTCTTGCTCCCTCCAGAAAGTGTGGGGAAAATAGACATTCCATTGAATGTACCCTAACATTCAACAAAACTCTGGGGGAAGTGCTAGGGTAGAGGGTTTTTCACTGCTGTTGGATGAATATATCAAAGAGATATCCAAAAGAGCATGCAGTTCTATCTTGTGTCCTTTTTCTGTCTTCTGTGATAGGTTTGATGTTCTCACTATGGTTAGAAAATCTGCTTGATACAGTAGGCCTTACTAAAACTGTCTCCACCTCAGTTGACTTGAGGCATCAGTTTACTATTTGCTGTCTGAAGAAAAGGACTCATTAACCCACCAAGACATCTGAACATCAGTTTTTCTATTTCTAATAATCATGTCAGAGGATTTGATTTACTGCACATACCAAGTCCTGATTTAGATTGGCATAGGTCAGGTTAACTTAGTCCTGGCACATTCACCTCACCCCCCCACCCCAAACTTATGCAACCTGTTAACACAAGTGTGACCCATTTAGCATGACAGTGAATCATCAGCATTGGCTTACAAGGCTGCCTATGCCTTGGAGATTCAGTTACAGGTCAGTTGAAAACTTAACTCACTTAAGCAGGGACAGTAAAAGCAACTTAATTAAAGCTGAAATGAATTAATTAGTGAAGCATCTAAGGATTCTTGCAGGGAACACACAGAAACACTCACTGAAATATCAATTTTCCACACAGACATATTTACTTGCACATCACAGTCAGAAAGAAATATTAGCACTAAAGTCCCTGGTGGCCTGCTGAGATCCTGTTCAATTGGAAATAATATAGCTTTCTTCTCAGTCTTCCCTAACTAAATGAGATAACAGATAGACTTCACTTTGTGTATCTAGATCTATTAAATAGGAATAGTAAATTTAACAGAAAAGAAAAGTTGTTTAATTTTTAAAAGTCATGATACTTGGCTTCTACTTGCATCTCTGTTACTAAGTCACTGCATGGCCTTAGCAAAGTCACTTAACAGCTCTGCACTTGAATTTACTCATCTATAAAATGGGTATGAATAATACTTCTCTACTATGTATTTTTCCAAACACAAAGAATAGCCATCCATTTTCAGTATAAATTACTCCCTATAAAGATAAGGGTGATAAAAATTAGAAAAGAAAAAGGTAAGCCTCCAGGAGACAGCACAGGGTGTGCTCCCTCTGTAAGATCCTTTATCAGATCAATTTGTAAAATGGCAGCTTTCTTTGACATTTAAATATATAGCACAGGACAAATTCATAAATTACAGTATTACATACATGATACCTCCTCTTTTGGAGTGTTGTGCCATTTATTTAGGAAATATTTCTGAAGTGCTCTGAGATCAAAAGAGAGGCACTATAAATTATTATTGATAAGAGTATGGCATTAAATAATGGAACATGCCTACCTGAGTCCCTGAAAATCCATTTATAAATGTTCTTTTGTAATATGTATGCCACCATCCCTTATACAGGCAATCCCATGCTTAGTGCTCTTAATTGGTTCCTGAAAAACTGAGTGTTAAGCAAAAAGAGCGTTAAGGGAAACCAAAAGTATTTGAGAACCCAGGATGGCAACTGCAACTGTTTTTAATGACCTAAGATGGGGACCATGAGCATTTTAACTAAACTCATTGAGCACTAACTGAAATCAGGTATCAATTTCAAATGAGCATTATAGCAAAATAGTGCTAAGTGAAAGAGCGTTAAGCAGGGTTGCCTGTAACTGATTCACAAACAAAATAGCAAGCAGGGGGTCCCAGTCACTTTTTGTACTAGCAGTTTTTTGCCGGGGCTCAAACTGGATGAAATAGGCTTGCAATTTGGGTATGGACAGGTAGGTGTTATAGCTCCACTTCAAAGTGTTTCAGAAACAGAGCACTTCAGCTGTGGAGAGGCCTACAGTCAGCTGTCTTGCTCCCTGGTTGGAGTACTTCAGAATCACCATGGCTGCATGCAGCATTGCTCTGCAGTCAGAGGACATAATGGGGGGATTGTGTTTTGTAACTGCTGCCATACTCCACCCAGTCTGCTGAAGCTTTGTCTGGAAGCAATCTAAATAGCACTTCAAACACAAGATGAGGTTTTTGTCACTGGTCAGCCATGGGAAGAGGGGGAGGACCTTAATTTGAATACCAGTACCAGCCCAGGGCAGGCAGTAGGTCAGCTCTGGCTTTGACATTGGGCTAAGTTGCTGCCTGCCGGAGGCTGGAATTCCTCATCTGGTGGGAGAGCAGACATGCAGCCTAGGGGAGAAACAGGAGACCAGGGGAAGGGAGAAGGAAACCTGCAGCCTACCCACCCCCTGCTCCCTTCTGCAGTTTGCTCTCTTTCTGTCTTACCTTCTGCTTCAGCTCCAGCCCTTCCAGGCTTGACCCAGCCCAGCCAGGAGCTACTGCCACTTCTCCCTCATCAGTTGGGTGGGGGCTGGGCTGGATGAGAATGGCAAGAGTATTGGGGCTTGTTCTAGCCTGCCTGATATGTTCTCCATAGGAGGTCTATATTGAGCATATTCTTTTTGGTATTGGGTGGTGGAACTGGAGCGTGCTCCATCCACTCCATGCATTGACCTGGTATTGCAGTACTTCCAGGACCGGTGCAAAAAAACGGAAAAAAAAAAAGGGCTGCTGCTGAATGCCCTGATTCAGAGCAGAAAGAAAGGGGGAGTGAGTAGGGAGGAGAGCAGGGGTTGGGGGTACAGGAAGGGCAGGGAGGCTACACATGGGGACAGGGAGTAGACACAGGCAGCAGGGGGGGCAGATGTGAAGGGGGAGGCCACAGGCATACAGGACAAGGTGCAGGGGTCTGGCCCCTCACCCCTGCTATTGCTTTCCCCATCAAAGCAGTTGCGGGGAGGGGGGGCCAAGGGTAGTGAATTGAAGACAACCTTCCACTGCTTAGATTTTATACCTGGAAAGTTATAACAATTTAATAATTTTTTCAGATATAAAATCTAATTACTGGGGAAGGGGGGTGGCTGTCTTAAATTTTAAGTAATCTTGGATTCAGGTAAATACAGTAGATCTAATCTACAGGAATATTTTTGGAGTGCTTCCACCATTTCTGGAGTCAGAAGTTATGTCTGTCTGCTTGCCCTTTGAAGTGCTTCAGAGTCACTTATGTACCTAATAGGTGAAACAAAATCTAGTCCTTGCTAATGATAGTAGGGAAGAATGGAGAAGTTTAAGCTTTGGTTCTGCAAAACTAACCCCCAAACTAGATGGGTTTGGAACTAGGTTCCATATTATCACTGTTACCAAAAGGAATCCAGATAAATGGATGTTTGCAATTGTACCCATTTCTATTTGTCACTGCACCTGGCCTATAAAAGATGGACTAGGCTACATGTGTACTGTAGTTACTTCAGCTTTTACTGAACTTAAATTGGACAGCGGAATATGAGGATGATAATCTGCCTTCCAATGTGTGTCATTTACATTTGATTTTGAATTATCAAAGTGACTGCATGGGCCCAGCATTTATGAGAAAGAAAAGAACAGGGAGTTTAGAAAACTCTTAGGGTGCATCCAGATGAGTACGCACATGCCTCTTGCAGTGTCTCAAAACCCTTTGAGATGCTACAAGAGGCACGTATGGGAACAAAAAACTATTTTTTGTGGCTAATTTGCAGTGTGGGGGCAAAATTAGACCCCTGGATATCCAAGGGTCCTAAAACACCCTGGGCAAAAAAAGCAGGGCAGGGCATGGTCCAGGACAATTCCCTGAGGCAACTGGAGGTTCCAGTCCTCCACAGACATGCTCTGGTAGCCAGCCAGAGTGTCTGGCTGGCCATTACCCAGTGCTTAAGCACACTGCCTGCCTGTGCAAGGCACACAGCATGCCAGCCACAAGGAGCTGGACCTGGGCTCTGTGCTGGTAAGTGGGGCAGGGGGCTGGAGGAGGGGAGAAGGGACAGTGGGGAGACCTCAGCCAGCCCCATCCCCTGCCT